>NC_136760.1:27436464-27521464 GCF_936440315.1 Barbus barbus
AAAAATACTTAGTAAAATAGTATTTGCAAAAAAAAAAAAAACATTTGCTACTCATTTTACTTCAGTATTGAATTGCAAGTGAAACTGAACATTCAAAGCTGACTTGATTTTCTGCTGTTACGCATTTTTTGACCTGAATGTAGAAACTGGTTTATTTTACTCTGCAGAGCAGCTCCTAAAAAAATAAAGTATTGCAGGCTTTTTTCAAATGTAAGCTGTTTTTGCAGCTCGCTGTTCTAAATTATGATGAATTATGGTGATATTTTATATGTTTATGACATTAATTAGGATTCAAGCAGAGAGCTGAAACCATTCGATTGCGTGCAAGTTCAAGATCATTTGCGATTCATAGATTTCACATCGGAAAGAGACGTGCACGTGCGTTTTCTGTTCGTACATTCATTCTATGAATCACACGTATGCATATTTGAGAAATGATCGTAAGATCAAGTTTAGGATGGTTTCTGTGCAACATTTTATAAATGAGGCCCCAGGAGCATGTTTAGAAAGTAATTCAGGTCAAGACTGTAGTGCACAAGCAATTTGTCTTCTGTGAGTGAATTCTTTAGTGATTTCAAGCGATTTCTTACCGTCAGGAGAGTTGAGAGCTTTGTGAATGAAATCTGCTGCCGGTTTGAAGTAAACGTCTAAATCGAAGTGTGTGGAGTCTTCAGCGGGGATCCCGCAGTACACAAAACTAGCGCCGTAGTAGTTTTGGTCCCCGATGCTTCCTCTCTTGGAGTGAGCGGCGTTCAGAATGTGAGTGATGCCGAGTTTCTGCAGGGCGCTTCGGTTCTGTGCTATTCCTCTGATGGGAAAAATAATATAGAAGATGGTTAGAAATGACAAGAGATTAAAATGCATCCTCTTTGGTCACATGTCAATATCAAAATCGGCTTGGTTCACTTTCTTTAAGGAAGAGTTCAACCAAATTTCACCTCCATTCCAGTCAAAGAGTTATTTTAGTATCATTGATGGAACATCAAAATTTTATTATTTTCTTTTTAATTTTAGTTTCTTTTTTGTATTAATATATATTTTTTGTTCATTGTAATTTTTTTTTATATAGTTTTTATTAGTTCTACTTTTATTTAGTTTCTGTTATTTAAGTACTTCAAGTTAAACTACACAAAAATGAGAAATACTGCCTAGGCAACTTAATAAAATAATTATTCATAATTATATATTTGTATTTTTTTATATGTAAAAAAATATTAAAATAAAAATAAATTTAAAATAATAATAATAATAGTGTTATTTCAAGCTTTTTTCAAGTAATAATTGTTTTATGGTTTTAGTTTTAGTTAACTATAAAACCCTGTTTCTAGTCTAATTTGGCCACTTTTCACCATCCATTCAGTTTCTGATGATTCACATAAAATAATGTCCTAAAACATAAAATGATGGATAAAAGTCCTGCATTATTTGATCTCAGAAATGCATCAGTTTATAGAAGTTAAATGTGTTGTGAACGTATAGTTTAAAGCTGTCTGTTGATCTCGTAATGTAGATCAGTGTTTTGAAGTCTACTTTAATAAGCCGTCACATTTAAAATAGTATAAATATGATTTTTAGCTGTCAAACCGAAGACTCGAGCAGCTCGTACTCACACGTTCCCGATGTACAGGTTTGGCCAGACCTCATCGATTTGGTGCAAGTTTAATTTACACGAGTCCAAAACTTTCTCCAGGTCCTTGACTGACAGATATTCTTTCCTGCTATATTTACGGGCCATCGCTTCTTTCCAGAATTACCTGCCAAATAGATGAAGAGAGCGTGTTTATAATGCTCTGGCGCTCCGGACCCGTGGCTGATCTCACACAACAGCTGTTACCCAATTTAGTGCTTCAGTGTGCAGATAGTCTTACTCACAGAGACATGCTGTACACACACATCTACACACACTCCACTGCAAACATACATCTGATCTGTACACCCTTTCTGTTATGTTTTCCTTCATAGTTTATAACGAGAACATCTGTCAAACTCCAAAAAGGCATAAAAAATTGTCTGATAAACTTCTGAAATCTTTTTCACTTTTGCATTCAGATTCAGAAACGGATGCTTTGTAAATCATGCAGCTCTGCTCGGTACAAGAACTTTTTGTAGATTAACAGACATTATAAAGTGTATGCATACAGAAATGAAGATATTTAAAAAAAATCTCCTGTTGTTTTTCACAGATAAAATAACAGCACATAGGTGTGGAATGACATGAGGGTGAGTACATTTTGAAATTTGTGACCCTGGACCACAAAACCAGTCATAAATGTCAGATTTATACATCACCTGAAAGCTGATGTATAAATAATCTTTCCATTGATGTATGGTTTGTTATGATAGGACAATATTTGTCTGAAATACAACTATTTGAAAATCTGGAATCTGAGGGTGCAAAAAAATTTAAATATTGAGAAAATCTCCTTTAAAGTTGTTCAAATTAAGTTCTTAGCAATGCATATTACTAATCAAAAATGAAGTTTTGATTTATTTACAGTAGGAAATTTACTAAATATCTTCATGGAACATGATTTTTACTTAATATCCTAATGATTTTTGGCATAAAAGAAAAGTTGATCATTTTGACCCATACAGTGTATTTTTGGCTTTTGCTACAAATATAGCGACTGAAGACTGGTTTTGTGCTCCAGAGTCACGTATAAGAAATATTATTCTAAACATTTTGGTAATGCCAGTAAAAAAATAATTTTGAATGAATAAATATCTGTGAGCAGATATAACAAAACATCCAAATGTACAAAACTAAACAAAAAATATGAAGACAATTTACTAATTACACAAGTTTGTAACGATATGAGGGTGAGTATAAAGAGTAAATAATGACTGAATTTTCACTTTTTTATTAAGTGATTTGTTTTTGTGCATGAACAAACAAAAAAAAACAAAAAAATAAAAATGAGCTAACAAATAAATAAATAAATATCTGTGGGCAAATATAACAAAACACACAAAAAAATTTCTTTATTAAATGAATTGAGTGAAATCTTCACACTAAAAAATGGTTGTATTAAGAACTGCTCGCTGAAAGGTTCTTTGGGGACCCCAAAATGGATCATTTCTGTGAAATCCCTTTTAGGAACCTTTATTTTTAAGAGTGTAGCATGTACTTTAGTCCTTTTCTGAAGACAGTCTGACACCGGCTGGTGTTTATATGCAGTATTCAGATCAGCGTCGCATCCAGAGCCCGCAGCTGTTTGAGAAAGCCTCGGTTTGGGAAGATCCAGCGGTGCTGTTTGACCGCTTTAATAGCGTCCAGCAGAGAAAGATGCTGGTGTATCATGAGATAAGCCAGAACCAGAGACGCCGAGCGACTCACTCCGACCGCACAGTGAACCAGAACACGCTCTGCACACAAGAACAGAAGGACATTTTATATCTGTATAGCCCTCAAACATTAAATCTTACCATCTCAGCTGGTATTTGAGGATTTAAGCTTGTCGAACAGAATATTTAGTGTGCAGGGCTAAATTTTCAACTTGGGGTCAAGTACACTCTTAAAAATAAAAGTGCTTCAAAAAGTTCTTCACAGCGATGCCATAGAAGAACCATTTTTAGTTCCACAAAGAAATATTCAGTCAAAGGTTCTTTAAAGAACCATCTCTTACCATTTTATAATCTGAAGAACCTTCTTTCGCGAAGACCCTATATTTAATGCATGGTTTGCAAGGTTACTCTGTCTGTAAAACATTTTATAGGACTGTCCAGCTTTTAATGCATTTAGAAAACTCTTATGAAGTGGACTCACTTAAAGAGTTATTTAGCCAGAAAAAGTTTTAATATTTTTATCATATGTTAATGTAAAAAATCTTGTGTAATATAACTTGTGTTTGTTTGTTTGCTGGTTTCGAAAATAGCCTAAGATGCTGACATGGCATTAAATAAATATATACTACTACCTTCTTTCGCCACAAAGAAGCTTTTGTGAAACAGAAAGGTTCTTTAGATGTTAAAGGTTCTTTATGGGACCATTTAGACAAAAAAAGGTTCTTCTATGGCATCGTGAAGCACCTTTTGAAGAAGTTTTAAGCAGAGACAGTTTTACCTCCTGGAGAACTGAGAACCTCCTTTATATAATCAGCGCAGGGGTGAAAGTAAACCGACAAGTTAAAGGATGGTGAATCGTCAGCGGGGACGCCGTAATACTCGACCGCTGAGCCGTAAAACTGGTGGCTGCCCTGGCAGTGCATCTTCCCGTGAGCGGCGTTCAGGACACGAGTGATGCCCAGCTTCCACACACTGAACCGATCATTAGCCACAGACCTGCAGATCATTAATACACGGCTGTTAAGACATCAGACGGGCCCCAGAGCACACACACTCTTTATGAGCCCCATAAAATCAAACTCATCTAGAAAATAAGTACCTAACATAATGCTGCTGGGAGATTAATGTGGTGTACGATTATGAAAAAAGGAAAAAAATTCTTCTACATTCAGCTTTATATTGTTTGGCTATTCTGGGCACTTTATGTGGATTTGAAAGTGCAAAACTTCCCTATTATGGCCAAAAATGCTGTCTAGCTAGGTACACTATGTTTGAAACACAGCTTACAATTCAACAGTTACATTAGTTTTATTGACAGACACACACACACTTTTACTGGATGTACTAAAATAAATATAATAAAATATTTAAAACTGTTATATAATAATATAATATAATAAAACAGTGTTTATTTTACTTTATACACACATTAAAAAAATGATAAACAACAAAATTATTAAAACTTGAACTAAAATGAAGTTGCAATATAAAAAATAACAATACATATTAATAAAATATTTAAAAAATATATATAATAGTATCTCAATACTGAAATAACACTGATGTATAGGTTTTATTCATTTTAATTTCAGTTCAAGAAATGAAAATGAGAAATGTTGCTTGGTAACTAGCTAAAATAAAATGTTTTATTTGATTTTATTTCAAGTAATGAAAGTGTTGTTAGTTATAGTGATAACTCTGTGACTCACATATCACCCAGGAACAGGCCGGGCCAAACTTCATCCACATGATTTCCGCTCCTCTTCCCTCCGAACAGTATTTTCTCCAGTTCTTTAATGGAGGGTGTTTCACGGACATCATCCATTAGACAGACTCATCACGGATCTCTATGACCACAAACATCTACTGCGTCGCTCTGGTATGATGTGCATCTCATATCTGCTGCAGATACATTGATCTGAAGTGACAGGAGCAGCTGGTCTTCTAAAATTAACATGAACATTTCAGCCAGAACAAGTGCACAATCATAAATAGTGAGTTTGCATGAACACCAATCACATTTACATCAGACAATGGTGCTTTAAAGAAATAATTACAGTTAGTTAAACAAATTAATTAAAGCTGTTCAGCTGACTACACTGGTTGAAAAGCAATGATTGAGAAACCCAGCAGCGCAGGACGCTGTAATTCCACCGCTGGCCAGCGGGTGTCGCTGTGCGCGCGGCAGCGGAAGTGACCTCATCTGCAGTATTCACACACTGAAACGCACAGCTGTAAGATCTACTGTGCTCCTGTCGCTGCTTCAGGGCGCGATGATTTACCTCAGATGTCCCGACAGAGTGATATTTAGGAGATTAATCGCGACTCGGACTGAAGAATCTGATGTGTAACGTAAGTGAAGCGCAGCAGGCTAACCGCTAGCATGCTAACTCACTCACATGCGTCTGAAATATCATATTAATACCAGAGTGATGAATTATAACTGGCGTATGAATCCGTTTTCATTGCTTTGATAGGTTTATGAGTGGGAATGACAAATGCATGTCATTTAGTGTCTTTATTCAAAGGCATTTGCTGATTTAAAGTGGCACACTGAATATTTATGTCATTTAGTGATTTTTAATATTTTGTGTGATGATTATAAGCCTCGTTCACTGCAGTCAGACATCAAAACACAGTCGGAGAACTGTTTTAAAATGCCAAATCTAGTTAATCCAGCCTAGTTAAACAACATTTAGTGTAAAATGCTTTCTAAGTAACTTAGACAGCTCTAGGTGTTATTGTAACAGGTTTAAAGGGTGTGATCGTACCTGTGTGTGTGCCAGCTTCTCTGTATCGGGTATTGATTAAAGTCCTTAGTGTAACGAGCTGATAATTATACCTAAGGGTACTTCACTGACAGGCTCATATTGCTTTACTGTTGTTTTCTTGTGTCTGATAACACGGCCTTATTTCGCTTTTCTGCGGAGGGCGTGGCTAGCGGTGGGCGTGGCGTGTGTGGGTGTGGTCACACGTTGGGCGTGGCTTCTGTGATAATGTTGATGTGCAAAAGTAAATATTAAAAAAATCAAGTAGGTTTGAGTGAATGACTAGTGGACTAATTAGTCTTAACTGGAATGATCGTTTATAATTAGACTTATCATTTATAATCAACCCGTTTCTGCAATGGAATAAAAAAACTAATAAAACATAATTGCGACGCTTTTTACACTTTTAATCAGAATTGCGAGATATAAACTTAAAATTGTGACTTTTTTTGCTCAAAATTCTAAATGTACATTTTACAGTTTCCCCCACAGAATAAAAAAAATTAATAAAGGTAATTGCAACTTTTTATCTTACAATTCTGATTATTTTCTTGTTATTGCAAGTTTATGTCTCACAATTCAGACTTTTATTTTCAGAATTTCAGGTTTATATCTCGCAAATGTAAGTAATTTAACTTTTTTCTCAGAAATGTGATATAAAAAAGACATAATTGAAAATTAACGTTTATTATAAGCAACTTTACCTGTTCTAGAATGTGAAACGAGATGAATTTGGTTGATAAAATAACTCCAGTGACAACTGCAGTAGGGCAGTCTTTATTTCAGTGAAGGTCATTTTCTGACATTTAAATGATGTTTACTCTTTACTTATTTATTTGTTTAAACTATGCAAAGTCTGATGCAGACATTCAGATGTGATTTCATTCACATGCATCTCTGTTTTGCATGTGCCTAAAGCTGTATTTTAGCTTCTTTTTTGTGGAGAAAAAGACTATAGTCAGTGCACTGTCATAAGACTGAGGACACATGATGATGCAAAGCTGTTAGACGGTCGGTCAGCACGTGTCCTGCTGAGCTGTGAGCGTTCGCCGGCGTGCAGCAGTGTTTTACTGATGTGTCAGTAGATCTGTGTCTGTTTCAATCAGGAAAAGAGGATGTTTCCTCACATCTTACACTGCTGCCAGCACAAACGGCTCTGTGTTTCATCTGTGAGTGAGACTTCAGCAAAAAAGACCTGTTTCTGTTCCTGTGGTGTGTTAAAATGAAACATTATAATGGGTGGAAAATGTGCTTGTGCCTTCCGACGGTTTGTGGAAGTGTGGTTGTGTTTCTAAGCATTACGGATCTGTTGCTTCAGAGCAGAGTTCACACACGTCCAGAGGGAACTGTTTTCTGAGAGCTAATGAACCGAGATTCAGAACAGAGCAAGATGCATTCAGACCTACTTCTTGAAGTCTTTCTATGCCAGCGGTTCTTGACCTTTTTGTCTCCTTTTGTCCATAACAATATTTGAAGGCCGACAGTCATAGTTTCTGACCACTAAGTTCCAGGATTCCAGAAGTTTTAAGAGTCGAATGTTTTTCTGGATTCTTTTTAAACAATGAATTTCCATAAATTTTCCAGTCGTCCATGATTTACAGGGTAAACAAATATTTTACTCGCTATTTCTACCTGAATGAATATATATATATATATATATATATATATATATATATATATATATATATATATATATATATATATATATATATATATATATATAGGCATAACAAAATTTGCACTTAACACTGTAAAAAACTATGTGATTAAGTCACGTTTTTCATTATTATTATTATTTCTTTGATTAAAGAAATGTTTCTTTGACTGTTTAAAATAATTAACCAATTTCAACTTTTTTAAGTTATATGAGATTCAACTCTCTTTTTTTTAAGTAAATTTAATGCAGTTTAATTTGAAATGACTTGTACAGTCTATTTGATTAATCAAAACAATGAAGGCAGCGTGTGAACCTTCGGTGGAATTATTTTTTTACAGCGTTGTCATTTTAAAATATATAAATTAACGTGACTACAGGTCTAGAAATCACACTTAAAAGGAAACTACCACATATATACAAGTTTTCCTGAGACTGAAGGAATAATAGTTCTTCAAACACAAAACAGGTGTTTAATTAAGGGGTTGAATTAAAATAAGAAATATCTTGGTTATTTTAGCTTATTTTAATGCTTGTTTTGTCTTATTTTAATCCATTTTCAGTCTTGAGAACCCCTTATGTTTGAGAATCAGTGCTTTCAAATGTCTGCTAAATTACATTTTTATTTATTTATTTATTATTATTACTATTTTATTTTTTATACATTTTTTCTTTTGCATTTATGAGCAAATACACTTTTCTTCTATACCAAGTAATTGACCTATAATTTGTCAGTGCAAAGTCTGATCTTCATGAAATTGTTCACACAGTGACTTGGACCTTAACACACAATAGCAACGTGGAATCTAATCATAATTTATCTCGGGCTGCATTATAACTATTTCCTAATTCGGACTATGTTCAAAGATTACATATGTGAATGTGTTCAATTTTACTAACAAAATGAATGAAATGACCGAACAAGCTTCAGACATCAAGTCAGTAAAATGACGTGACGTGACATACGGCCAAGTATTCAGCTGTGTGTTGCAATTTATTCTCAAAACAATTGCATCCACAGCATCTACTCTTTCAAATTTGGCATTTTTCATCGTTTTCGCCACACAGTTCATCGGACGCCAGCAATTGGCACTTGTGGCTGCACTTTGTGATTTGATTTTCATCTTGTGCATTTAAGAGGCAGTTTTTCACGTCTAAAAAATACTGCTTACTCAGACTGATCCTTAATGAACGAGCTGGTTACTGGCCAGATAATCAAAGCTCAAGCCAAGAAGCACAGCTGGGGTTCAGTGCTTCAGATCCGTAGTAGAGCACAGTCGAGAGATCTTATGCTGTGAATGTGGCCTGTTTTACTCCAGTATCATCATATGTGCTAGTTTACATCTGGTTGTGATGTGCAACTCAGAAGTACGAAGACACAGGTGGTGCAAGGATGAAGAATAGCTCATATGTTATTGTACACTACCAGTCAAAAGTTATTGAACAGTAAGATTTTTTTATGTTTTTAAAGAAGTCTCTTCTGCTCACCATTTATTTGATCCAAAATACAGCAAAAGCAGTAAAATTGTGAAATATTTTTACCATTTAAAATAACTCTTTTCTATTTGAATATATTTTAAAATGTAATTTATTTCTGTGATCAAAGCTGAATTTTCAGTCTTCAGTGACTGAATCACGATTCTTCAGAAATCATTCTAATGTGCTGATTTGCTGCTCAAGAAACATATATATTTTTTGCATTATTGACTATTTTTGCATTATGGATACACTATTTTCCTGTTTAATACTGTAAAGTTGCTTTGACAATCTATATTGTTAAGCGCTGTGTAAAGGTAAATTGACTTGACTATTATTATTATTATTATTATTATTATGTTGAAACCAGCGGAGTAGATTTTGTTTTCAGGTTTCTTTGATGAATAGAAAGTTCAGACGATCAGCATTTATCTGAAATAGAAATCTTTTGTAACATTATAAATGCCTTTATCATCTTTTTTGATCAATTAAAGCATCCTTGCTAAATAAAAGTATTAATTTCTATAATTTCTCCCCCCCTCTCAAAAACATATACTGACTCCAAGCTTTTGAATGGTATAATGTATAATGTAGCAAAAACGTTTTATTTCAGATTAATGCTGATCTTTCTGTTCGTCAAAGAATCCTGAAAAAAAATGTACTCAACTGTTTTAGATATCGATGATAATAATTTACAAAATGTTTGTTGATCAGTAAATCAGTATATTAGAATGATTTCTGAAGATCATGTGACACTGAAGACTGGAGTAATGATGCTGAAAATACAGCTGCAGATCACAGAAATAAATTACATTATACTGTATATTCACATAGAAAACAGTTAATTTAAATAGTAAAAATATTTCACAATATTACTGCTTTTGCTGTATTTTGGATTAAATAAATGCAGGCTTGGTGAGCAGAAGAGAAGTCTTACTGTGTATGACACAAAAGTTGTTCTTAGTGTTTGTGTTTGTGTTCAGTTCCTGTGAGAGGATGCGTGAGCGAGACATGGCCGGTAGCGTCCGGCACTGGACCCCGAAGCACGTGGGCCGCTGGCTGCGTGAAGAGGGCTTCTGCGATTACGTGGACCTTCTGTGTAACAAACACCGTCTGGACGGAACCAGCCTGCTGACGCTGAGCGAGTACGACCTGCGCTCTCCTCCGCTGGAGCTCAAGGTCCTGGGAGACATTAAACGGCTGATGGTTTCTCTCAGGAAGCTGCAGAAGCAGAACGCAGATGTGTTAGAGGAGCTCGGTCTGTCCTACGACGGACACTCGCCTCAGAACAGCACAGGTGCTCTTTCTGTTCCTGTTTTTGTCAAGTTTGTTGTCTTATGTTGTGCAGGCAGAATAGACTGTACTTGTGTAATGAGGCGTTTGCTTTAGAGAGGATGACTTCAAGTGCTTTACTCTACAGACAGCTGAAGCACAACACGATCATTTTAATGTCAAGCTCCAAAAAGACACACAAAATAACATAAAGGTATTATGTTGATTTGCATATGATTTATGCACTATATTTCAAGTCTTCTGAAGTCATACAGCCATACACAAATTATACAAATTAAATTTATGGTATTTTACAGGTTCCTTTCCAGTTTTGAGTGAAAAATTTAGTCAGTAAATTTATTCTAATGGGACTGAAGAAAATTCAGCAACCTTAGCTGAAAAACAAGATCCATTTAATAGATGTTAAGTGGACTTTCAGTGGTTTTACTGAATAAACATCTAAATCACAGCACAATTTAAGTACTAGTGCTAAAAATGTCAAACTCCAAAAAATATATTATAAAAGGCAGTCCATATGACTTATGCACTATATTCCAAGTCTTCTGAAGCCATACATAAACATATAAATAAATATATATATATATATATGTGTATAAACTGTTTATGGTACTTATCCAAGTTCAGTTCCAGTTTTGAGTGAAAAATTTAAATAAATTTATTCTGATGGGATTGAAAATATCAGCAACTTTTAACTGTAAAACAAGATGAATTTGGTTGATAAAATGATACCAGAGTGACAATTTCAATAGTGCAGCATTTTATTTAATTTCAGTGAAGGTCATTTTCTGACATTTAAGTATCCTATTTGTCATTTACCTACTTATTTGTTTAAAATATGCAAAGTGAAGTCAGATCTGTGAATCTGTTTTTAGACAGCATTTACAGAAGATAGGATGACTTTAAGTGGACTTTCCTATACGTTTACTATACAAACAGCTAAAGTAAAGCATTTGACCGTTAGTGCTAAAAGACACCATAGAAGACACCATAAATACTATAAAGGTATTATATAAAGCAGTCCATATTATCTATGCACTAAATAGCCATATAAGAACTCAAATTATAATTTTATGGTATTCACAAAGTTAATTCTCAATTTGAGTAAAATAAATGGTCAATAAATTTATTCCAATTGGATTGATGAAAATATTGTTCATTATTAGCAACTTTAGCTGTTTCAGAATGTAAAGCAAGATGAATTTGGTTGATAAAATGACAAAAGCATTCAGCTTTATTTCATTCAAAGTCATTTTTCTTTAAATGTCTTGTTCTCAGTTTACTTAATTCTTTAAAATATGCAAAGTGATCCAGAAATAGTTTGTGTGTTTCAGGTGGAGTGGACTGGCTGTGTAACGGTGAATCTGTGCGGGATTGCGACGCCGTGTTGGACACGCTGAGCGGCGATCAGTATCATCAGTACAACAACGGCAAATACAAGCAGCAGCCGCGGAGACTGGACCCTGAGTACTGGAAGACCATCATCAGCTCCGTCTACGTGGTCTTCGTCTTCGGCTTCACGTCCTTCGTCATGGTGATCGTCCACGAGCGAGTGCCAGACATGAGAACGTACCCGCCGCTGCCGGACATCTTCCTGGACAGGTGATTCGATGAAAAAAATACAGTAAAAACTGGAAAATTGTGAAATATTATTACTATTTGAAATGGCTGTTTTCTACGTGAATATCTGTTCAACTGTAATTTATTTCTGTGATGCGCAGCTGTATTTTCAGCATCATTACTCCAGTCTTCAGTGTCACATGATCCTTCAGAAATCATTCTAATATACTGATTTACTGCTCGAGAAACATTTCTGATTATTATCAATGTTGAACACAATTGTGCTGCACAATATTGCTGTGGAAACATTTTAACTTTCAGGATTCACAGATGAACAAAGTTCAAAAGAACAGAATTTATTTGAAAAAGAAATCTTTTGTAACATTAGAAATGTCTTTACTCTGTCACTTCCAATCAATTTAATGCATCCTTGATGAATGAAAGTATTACGTTCTTTAAAATAACCTACTATAAGGTCACATTATCCAAAAGTTGCATAAAGTCATCCAATCTCATTGCAGTTAGCGATTTCAGCTAGCATTTCCATTTTTGTGAACAATGTCCATGAGATGGTCGTGAATGGCACATGTGAACCATTTTAAGATGATATAGGAATTTTTCTAATGCATAGCGTGTTGTAAAAGGCAGGCGATATAATTATTTGGCTTTTCTGAATCTCTAAATGCATTACAGAAAACATGGTCTGCCATCTTGAAATAAGAAAATTGCACTTGGTCTTGATAAAAACCTATTTATAATGGCCTGTTTTGTCCAATATTGTCACAAATTTCTGCTTCACCTGACTAGTGCTATTTCTATTACTTGCATAAGACCCAAGGCTGTATTTCCTGAAAGAATCATAAGCCAGTTTGCGCCACTGTTCTCTGCGATCAGCTCACGAGGCTCCTGGGAAACGCAGCCCATATCAGTCACTTATAGTTTCACATTTCCATTAGGATTCTGCTTTAATTCGGGTTAAACGGTTCTTGCATTAAACTTTTTGAATCGACTTGAACATGAAGGTTTCCCAAACTGGGGTTGGTGATTGGGTGAACAGCTAATAATTAATTAAAATATTCAAATTTAAAATTAAAATAATTATTTAAATAAAATAAAATCAAAATAACTGCTAAAACTCCTTACCTGCATCGTTACATGACCATTAACTGTCATCAGAGAACCGTATACATGCAAAAGTGTTCTTAAATTATTCACTTTTAAATATCTTTTTAGATTTTTTTACTTTTTAATAAAAATGTAACATCAATCAATGTTTGGGAAAGCTTGCTCTAAATGCATTAAAATAACATTTAAGCCATTTCAGAGAAAATACATTAATGTTGATAGGAATATCATCAAAAGTCTAAGAAATATGATGAGGCCAGGTTTGAGTTGTGCTCCAGCACCCCTAAAACTCATCTGACTCCATTTCTTTTTTCGCTTGCCGATGATTGAGGTTTCTGGCAGCAGAAATCAAAGTAAACCGCTCTGATGGTGAGCTGTACCCATTAGAGGTTTGCAGATGATGATAATTTTCTCCATCATGCACCACAGGACGTGGTTAGTTCACAGCTGAAGATGAGCATGAAAACAGCATAAAATAACAGCATAAATCACCATCTGTTTGGAGGAGGATTATGTTTTGCTCGCTGTCTCTCTTTATGACCTTTCACCTGCTTCTCTTCTCCCTCCAGTGTACCCAGAATCCCCTGGGCGTTTGCGATGGCTGAGGCCTGTGGCGTGATCCTCTGTTCTGTTTGGCTGCTAGTTCTGCTGCTTCATAAACACAGGTAACAAACATATGCACACACACATTTATAATATATGCATGCATATATACACAATGTATACTTACAAAATATATGCATGCATATATGCTATACTAAAATAATTCACAAAGACAAGACACCAAAATACATCCCATTTTCAGGAATCTTAAAATAATTATTTGTCTCTTTTGGCATAAATATCACTTAGTGTGTGTTTTTTTTTTTTTTTTTTTTTTCTTGTCCAAACAAACCATTTCCAACAGTAGCGCAATGAAAGTAATTTCAGAGGTGGAGGGAATTATTATATTTCAATGAAAGATTATGAATGCAATATAATTTTTCTCCTGTAGAATAATATGCACCAGTAAAACATGCACAATAGTAGCAGGAATGTGTGATGAGAATATTAGGTTTGGACATGGACAGCCGCAGCATCTCTTCATCTGACGCTCACAGAAAGCAAAGGTCAGGCCATCAAGAATGCTTTTATCCCTGACTCTGTGTTTCTGTCAGGTCAATCCTGTTGAGGCGGTTGTGTAGTCTCATGGGGACGGTCTTCATGCTGCGCTGCATCACTATGTTTGTGACGTCTCTCTCTGTCCCGGGTCAACACCTGCAGTGCACTGGGAAGGTACGGACATCATCTCTCACACACACACACACACACACACACACACACACACTCTCTCTCTCTGATCCATAACCCAGTAAACGACATGAATACTGTTCTGAAAGATAGGCTGCATAACGATGAGATTGCATTGCATGTGTCCTTCATGGAGAAGCAGATCCCAGAAGCGGTTTCCTTCTCCAGTGATCATTTCTATGCACAATCACAATTACTTTTGGTCCTAAAATATTTACTTCGATTTCTCTTGACATTTTTATTAATATTAGGTATTAATAAATATAATATTAATATTTTAATCATTTAACAACACATTTGCATTTTCATAGTTTGCTGATGTCACTTAATTGTCTCTTGACATGCAGGTAAACACAAAATGCTGCATCTTTTTGTAAGTGTTAATGGTTTTAATTGTAAGATTATTTATTTAAATTTTTCGATATTTATTTAATTAATTATTAGATTTAAAAAAAACTCATGAACACCCTGCAATAATCTGGCTGCTTTTTTTTTTTTGCATTATATATTATTATTATTATTTTTTATTTTTTATTTTTGTCATTATAAATTTTCTGAATACTTATTCTAATATGAGTAAAAATAAATATGGTACTAAAGCTATTTGTATTTTAAACAGCTTAAATTAAATGCATGTGTGTATATATAACATTTTTGTTGCATAAAGTATTTTTAATGTCATAATTGTCATAATGTTTAATATTTTACACTTTCATTTAGAGTGAGATTTTTTTTTTTAAATAAAGTATGACCTAAATAAAATGAAAAATGTTGGTTAAACATATTGTTCATCATTCCATTCATACCTAAAATTATAGATAAAAGACTGTTTGTCTTATTTGTGGGCTGTGTATTTTCATGCTTATTTGACTGCAAACTCTATTGAAAATGAAGTAATTTTTCATAATAAGCCGTCTCTCTCTGTATTGATGTCCGTGTCAGATATACGGTGACATGTGGGCGAAGCTGCAGCGTGCCGTGGCCATATGGAGCGGTTTTGGCATGACGCTGACCGGAGTGCAGACGTGTGGAGACTACATGTTCAGCGGACACACCGTCGTCCTCACCATGCTCAACTTCTTCGTCACTGAGTGTAAGTTCACACACAATAGCTATGTTTCCATCCAAAGTTACGAATTAAATGCGCAAAAATGGAATATTGCATAAAACATTTGCGAATAAAGCACCGTTTCCATCCAGTGTGTTGAAGAGAACAAAATCATCACTTCCTGATTAACTTGTGCTAAATATCATGAAGAAAAATCTAATTTGCTGCCGTGTAGTAGAAGGCGCTGTACTGTATATGATATTTTTGTAGCTTGAGAGCACGCAGACAAAACACAGTCATATTATCTTATTTTCAGAGCCTGCTGTTTAGGAACGCAGTTCTGGGAGTTAATTATAACGAAGCACTTTGACGAGACTTTACTCAAGCATTTAAGAATGACAAAACTAGCATTTCAGATGCTGTGGAATGAGATCGGCCCATTGCTTGGTCCAGTTCTATGCTGTCCCATAGCAAAGTCGCATCTTTTTTGATGCGCATTAAGGAATTTATTTGGTGAAAATGTTTCCATTGTAGTTTGTGCGCATGTTTTCTTGCCGGATAAGAAATTTATCCTACTTAGTTGAGTGCATAAGTTTTTTTTTATGTGCATTTTTAGAATTCTTGCGCATCTTTTTTTTTAGTCGATTAATTTCAAGTTTATTTGTACAGCGCTTTTCACAATACCAATCATTGCAAAGCAGCTTCACAGAAAATATTAAGTTTTAACATTATATTTAGGAATAGGTTATTAGTGGTGACTATGGCAGACATGTACAGTAAGAATCATGCTGTTAGTTACAAATTACATCTAATCAGTCAGACGGTGAACACTATTAACTGCAATGATTATATGTTGTGATTAAAGCAAAATTTGGTAGTTTTATATGTTGTTCCAGGGTTAGCATCATCTGAGGTCTTCTGGGGGGTTATCCCAGTCGATATCCCAAAATGTGCAAAAAAATTGGTGGATGGAAACATAGCTACTAGGGGTGTCTAAATTAATCGTTTCTACGATGCAGACGAGGACGTTTCGGTATTGGTTCAGTAATAGACCATAACCGATTATAACGTACTGATGCTTTTCTGACGTCATTTGTCGCATACGTGCTTTCAGTGGTGGAGGGAGGTGAGACGCGAGTGCGAGTAATTAAAAACGCTACAGCTACTTTAAAAGCTGACATCTGAGCATATTTTGGCTGGGGGTAACTATAGTGGTAAGTGCTATAATAATAAAGTCTCAGTTAGCTTAATGCAGTACACGTGGCAAAGGTTTTTATATAATAAAAAAGAAAACAATAGAAAAATAATAGAGCAAGCTAATGTTAGAGGCCTTTTTTTGCTTTTGTTAATTGTATTAAATAAAAAGAAAACAAATAGATTGAATACAAAAAGATTAGAAAAGCTAGTGTATTTAGTTTTTTTTTTTAAAGAAAACAAGCAGTAAATGAATAGAGTGCAAGTCTAAAAGGGACAAGTTTTTTATAATTTTTTTAAGAATAGAGTTGGAATAGAGAGTGCTAGAGTTAAAGGGTCAAATAAAGATGGAAGAGATGTGTTTTTAGTCGATTCTTGAAGATGGCTAAGGACTCAGCTGCTGGGATTGAGTTGGGCAGGAGGGAACATTTAATGTAAAAGTCCGTGAAAGTGATTTTGTGCTTCTTTGGGATGGCACAATAATGCATTGTTCACTTCCAGTGGTGGTTTTGTAGGCAAACATTAATGCCTTGAATTTTATGCGAGCAGCTATTGGTAGCCAGTGCACATTGATAAACAGAGGTGTGGCATGCATTCTTTCCAGCTCATTAAAAATTCATCTTGCTGCTGCGTTCAGGTCCTATATCTGAATGCTGGTATTTGACAAAATTGCATACATGTGAAGTAAAATTGAGGATGCAGTGCATCGTCAATGCATCGAATTAAACCAAATCGATGACATAATCGCAATCTAACCGAACCATGAGACCAGTGTTGGTTCACACCTCTAATAGCTACTGATTCCTGTGGTTTTGTGAGGAGCATTGTGTTTGAGATCCTCCTCTCTGTCCGCAGACACGCCGCGCAGCTGGAACTTCATCCACACGCTCTCCTGGGTCCTCAACCTGTTTGGCATCTTCTTCATCCTGGCGGCACACGAGCACTACTCCATCGACGTCTTCATCGCCTTCTACATCACCACCAGACTCTTCCTGTACTACCACACGCTGGCCAACACTCGCGCCTACCAGCAGAGCCGCCGCGCGCGCATCTGGTTCCCCATGTTCTCCTTCTTCGAGTGCAACGTTAACGGACCTGTTCCAAACGAGTACTGCTGGCCGTTCACTCGCCCCACCATCCTCAGACACCTCATCCGCTGATTCCCAACGGACGCTGCTGATTCTTCAGATGCCATGATGTAGAGGAGGCCAAAACCTCTCGATCAACACACACACACACACACAGGTTTTCTCCAGTAGCTGTTGTCTTTAAAGGGATTTCTGTGCCCCATGCTGGCTTATTTTATTTCATGTCGGAAACTGGAACTATGAAATTCTTGCTTTTCCCGTTGACTGGGAAACCTCTTAAAATGGTTTGCATGACAGTCAGTATTCATTTCACCTAGTTTCATAATAATCCTGTAGATACTTGACGTGGTAAATTCCTTGTTTCTCCCAAAGACGGTTCAGATTTCTAGTGTTGTAAAGATACTGCCATGATCAACCTTTCAAGCAATATGAAACCTCCTACTGTTCTTTTAAAAGGCTTTGTGTGAAACAGTATGGTTTTAATTGAATTATGATTGTTGCATTTTGGTCTTATTGCCAGTATTGTTGCTATTTTCATAGTGCAGACTTTATTTTGGCAGTATTAGTGTCTATATGGGATAACAAAATGAAAATACTGTGTTTAAGACTTAAAATTGTCCCCTGTATTTCAGTGAATCTCACAAAATATATGATAGGAAATCATGAAACAGTGGCATAATGCAAAATGTTATAACATTTAATAAAAAATTAAGTTAATATTATTACACACACACACACACACATATATATATATATATTGAAGTATGACCCTGACAGCTTTTGTGAGATTCACACTTTTTGTCATTGTAAGGTTTTCCCATTTTTAATGTATATTGAAAAGCAAATCTCGCCAAACTTTCAGCATCATTCCAGTTGCCAATGACCTTTGATATGTGACGTTGTCTTTATACGAACGTTTGATTTCCATCGATGTCCAGATTTACTGTATATGATGGTCATGAGGGTATTATAGTAGTTCTTGAATGTTTACAGATAAAGTATGTAAGTGATGTTAAAACACGTGCTGAAAGCAGAAGAGGAGAATCTGGCCGCGCTCGTCTTATTTCTGGTGTTTAATTGGAGTGAAGGGTGTTTTTGTGGTAATCGGGGCTAGTTTTGATGAGGTTTTCTGTGTTAGGTCATTAGGATTTTAATTGAGTGTATTTATAGATCTCTTTGAGCACAGAGAATTGACTGACCTCATGCGTGTTTGATGGAGATGTACAGAATTGAGATATTATTGTGTATTATTATAATGTTGATTGCTCAGAACTCCTCTGAACATTTCCATCTTGTATGCAGTATGTTATCCTGAATCTGAAAGCAAGCGCAAACAAACTACAAAATACATTTGAACTAGTTTTCATCGTCTGATTCACCAAATAATTGATGCATTTCATTTTCAGATGGTTTTCAGACACTTCTAACAGCAGTAGAGTTTAATACCTGCTCGGCATCTGCATAATTTCATGCTCATGTGTTTTAAAAATGCCATTCAGGCTCTTATGGACTTTTAAGCCTGGAAATGTATTTTTGCAGATTTGAGTGAATATTGTGTTTGATTGGATACTGGTGGGATTTTGGATGCTCTGGATGCTCATCGTTTATCTGACATCATCAATAAAATTGACAGATTAAACTGAAATAAGTGGAGTTTCTGTCCAAGCCTTTTTATTAATAGTAATAATAATGATAAAAATAATCATAATGGCTAGTTTTTGGATCCTGATCACCCCTTTCTAACATTTAAAAGCCAGCTATATATTTTAATGTATAAAAATAAGCAGTAAAAAATTAACAATTTTGAAAAAATTAAATGAAAGGGATTTAAAAAAAAAAAAAAAAAATCAATTATTTCTTAATTTGATTATTTTTCATGTATTTTTATTTATTCATGTTTAATCTTATTTTTGTTTTTTCTATTTATTTTTTTCTAATTTCCATGGACCTTCTAGCACTTCCTTGTATCCCTCTGAATAATAATACAATTAGAATATAAAATGTAGGATTTTGTCTATTTAAAATGAGTCAATGATGATAATAATTACTATTATTATCATTTTTTATTAGCATTTACATTATAAATGTCAGAAAATTATTTATTTAATTGTTATCATCATTAGTAGTAGTATTATAAACATTTACAATATAAATAAATGTCATCATTTACTTACCTACACTAACTCTCCGTTGCTGTCCACTGGGGTGCCTGCTTTTGATGTTGTTAGGAAACATCTGCTAAACTCAATTTATTCCTTAGCTTTTGAGGCATGCTAAATTAATCTAAATGTCCAGTTATCAATACAGAAATAGATTTGTATTTACTCTTAACAAAGTAAACGTTATTCCAGCAGTCGGAGCTGCTGAACGCATCATTTCAGTCAGGCATTATTCGGGGTAGCGCTTGGGGGGGGGGTCCTGATTCTGTTGTGTTAGCATTAGCGTTGAGTCTCCTTCATCTGTCGCCGGTGACCCGGTTCTGCTGCACTTTCTCCGGTTAGTTCGCTTTAAACCTTTTAAACTGCTCTTTCTCTGTCTCTGTCTCTGTCTCTGTCTATGTGAGCTGAGTTTCTAAATTAACTTTCAGATTGATCCAGGCCGGTTCAAAGACAGAATTCATGCAAATATGTGTCTCTATAACACTGAGCTTTCCGATTAAATTCATCTCTTAGTATTTGCAGATTATTTTTAGTCTTTTAGGTTTTAGAAATACATTTTCAGTGCTGCTGGGGTGTAAAAACTGCATTAATGGGTGCTCTTTGGACGCGGGATTCTTTAATATCATCAAAAAAGTCATAAATCCAAAGCTCTTTCAGTCCAAAAACACTCTATAAGACCATAGATGCGGAAATACAATCATTGGGACGAGATGCAAATAACAATAAGTTTAAGGTAAAGTCATTTATTAATTGCAATACTTAATTAGTTTTTATATAGGAATGACTAAAAGCAAACATAAGAATCCAGCAGCAGTTTAAATGGAGAATTTTGTGTAATTGATTTCTTTGTTTCCTTTAATTATGATGGATTTTTAGATTAATTTGAGATTTATATATATTGTTTTTTTTTCCACTTTAATAATTGTTACAGTGTTTTGAATTGATTTGCATTTATTGATTATGATTATGATATTCTCTTATTGTTCCGGTGACTGTTTTTTAATTATTTTCCTGCATTTAACAAATAAACACGGGCCTGAAACTAATTATTGCATGTCTGTTTTAAATGATGTATTTTTGTATTCTTATTGTTATAAATTATTACAATATTTTTAGTTTTTATAAATTATTATAAATTTTAAATATGACGTAAAATATCAGAAAATATTTACACAGAAGATTTGAATATCGTCCTCTTGTTTTATGCAACTTATAAATATTAATTTATAAAATGACACGCATCTACATCAATTTTTAATTATTATTTTAAAGGTGTTAATATTAATAATAAATTTAGAATATAAATTAAATGTTGGACTTTGCCAAATAATAATAATTATTCAAAAAAATTATTATAAATTTGAAATAAATTAATTGTCAGAAAATGAATGACAGCAGAAGTTGTTCTCTAGTGTTATTTTATGCAGTAAATTGCATACATTTACATTAAACATATTTATTGTTTAATAAATTATATTGTAATAGTTTATTTTGGAACAGTAGAATTCACTGATCATTTCAAGCGGTAACTTTGGCAAGTTTTTAATAGTGTGTACTGTGTATATTTTCTTTATAATTGAAAAAAATAATAATAAAATGGAATAAAATTCAAACAAATTATAATAACATTAAAATGAAGTTTTGGTTCATTCATCACATTTGAAATGGAAGAAACAATTGGATGCATTGCCTTGTGGGATGCAGTATTCAACATTATATGCACAGTGTGTGTTGTTGTGTATTGCACTCTTGTTTGTTCAGGTGTTCTGTGCATAAGGTGTGTTTGCATACTGTGCTCAGCGTACAGGGTTTGTTCTGTACTGATCCTGGAGAGATCTCCCTGAGGCTGTGTGTGTGTGTGTGTTTACTTTGACCACACCTGATGTACTGTAGAACGACACACACAGATATTATCAGTCATCTTTCTTCTGTGAGAATACTGTGTCTGATCCCTTGATTTGAGGAATCATTCATCACACAGTCAACTTTAAGACTCAGTGTCAGGGGTTTGATCTCATGACTAACCCCCAGCTTGAGTAATAGTGAAGAAAACACCTCTAAACATCACTTACACACACCATTGCAATCACTGCTCTTCACTGTGTTTGCAGATATAATGGCTGTTCCTCCAGCGTTCGCAGACCTGGGAAAGGCTGCAAAGGACGTCTTCAACAAGGGCTACGGTAACACGCTTCTCTCCCTCAGCTCTGCAGAAAACACTCCTTTCAAACATGCATACTGTGTTATATTTACACGTGTGTGTTTCTGAATGCTGAAGGTTTTGGGACGGTCAAGCTTGATGTCAAAACCAAGTCTGCTAACGGAGTGGTGCGTGCTTTCTGCATTACTTTCTTAATTCACATTTTCTGTGCGCAGTTCATCCATGTACGGTATTTAATTGTTTCTGTTTCAGGTCTTAAAAAGTTTTAATTCACCCTTCCATAAATTAATAAAAGTCTTAAATCCGAGCAGAAAGTCATTCAGTTTGTGAAGTCATAGCATTAAATGTTGCATGAAGTGCAAAAGATCATTATCTTCCTCAGTTTTTTTGTCTTGTTTCCAGTACAAATATCTAAACATCCTTAAGTCAAGTTACATTTACCGGAGATGCAAAATCAAGTCTTGTTTTATGCAATTTTTTTGGGTTGTTTGTTTAAAATTGTTAATAGTTTTTTTTTTTTTTACAAATTAAAAAAATATGCTTTATAAATATTATAATATTTTTTTATATATATTTTTACATTTTATTTTAATAAATAATATAAATATATTAAAATAAAATGCATTTGTAAATAAACTAAAATAAAATTAAATGAAAGTATAGAAAATAACTTAAAATTAATTTATTTCAGATAGTTACCAAGGCAATATTTCTCATTTTAATTTAGTTTGACTTTGAACAAAATAAGTAAATAAACTATATATAAAAAAACTAAATAAGCATATTTAAAAAAAACAAAAATGAATGAAAATGACAAAAAGACATATATACACACAAAAATGTATTACAATTAAAATGAAAAATTCTAAATATATGAATAAAAACTATAATAGTAAATTATACTAAAATAACACTGAATGGAAGTTGGGATTACATTTGAGAACATATTAATGTATTGTGCTTCCTTTAATTCATTCCTTAATTAAAAAAAAAAAAAAAACTTATTTAAAACGTCTTAAATTTACCTTCATCAAACCTGCAGAAACCCTGTTGAAAGCAAACATCTGAACGTAACGTAATCCTGTAAATGCTTGTGTAATATAATAATGCCTCTGTTTTTGACTGTCAGGAGTTTAAAACATCTGGCACATCTAACATGGACTCAAACAAGGTCAGCGGGAACCTGGAGACCAAGTATAAATGGGCCGAGTACGGACTGACCTTCACCGAGAAGTGGAACACGGACAACACGCTGGGCACGGAGATCACCGTGGAGGACCAGGTGCAGATACACATGCCTCAGAAATAATGATTCATTCATTATGATTCCTACAGTCATGGAGAACCTATATAGTGATGTCCTGACCTGCAAAAGCAAATCCTGAGAATTTAAGAATATTTATACAGTTAATGTGTGTTAATACACATTACCAGTCAAAGGTTTGGAATAATTCAGATTTTTTTTGAAAGACATCTTTTCTGCTCACCAAGGATATGTTTGTTTGATCAAAAATACAGTAAAAACTGTTAAATTGCTAAATATTTTTACAATTTAAAACAGCTGTTTTCTATGTGAATATGTGTTAAACTATAATTTATTTCTGTGATGCGCAGCTGTATTTTCAGCATCATTACTCCAGTCTTCAGTGTCACATGATCTTCAGAAATCATAATAATATACTGATTTACTGCTCAACAAACATTTCTGATTATCAATGTTTTTTACTCAAGTAAATGCAAAAATCACTTGCAAAAAAACATTTTTAAAAAATCCTAATTATTCCAAACATTTGTCTGGTAGTGTTTGTTTTTAATAGTTACACTCAGTGCTAAAATCTTTCTACTTCATCTGAAATTCACTCTTTGCAGATGTTTTGGATTATTTTACTTTAAACCTTTCAAAATGATTAGCAAATTAAAACCATTTCACATTAAAATTACATTACATTTATTTCTTATTTAAATATTATTATTAAATATAATTATCATGATTTGTTTATTATTATTGTATTAATGAATTATTATTTATAGTAATATTAATAGTAATGCTATTGTATTTATAATTTATTAAATATAATAGTTTTTTTAATAATTTATAAATAATAATGTATTATTATTATTAATGATAAGTAAATTAAAAAAGTTAATGTTATTTATAAATAATTAATGTTTGTTTAAAGTATAGTGATAATTTGCTTGTGAAAACAGAAATGAATATTCTCAGTTATTGGTGAATAATATATTTTGTATTTCTCAGATCACCAAAGGACTGAAGCTGACCTTTGACACGACCTTCTCACCAAACACTGGGTATGATGATTGACTGTAAATGCCACGTGGTCAGTATCGTGAGCTTGAGATGAGGTGATCTCTGAGGTGTGTTTGTGTTATTTTAACAGTAAGAAGAGTGGCAAGGTGAAGACGGCCTATAAGCGTGAATACGTGAACGCGGGCTGTGATGTGGATTTCGACTTCACCAGTCCTGCCATCCACGGCGCGGCGGTGCTGGGATACGAGGGCTGGCTCGCTGGATACCAGATGACCTTTGACACCGCCAAGTCCAAAATGACTCGCAGCAACTTCGCAATCGGATACAAAACTGAAGACTTCCAGCTGCACACTAATGTGTAAGATATGCACCATCTGCGGTGCTTTAGCAGTCAATCTTTATTTATTTATTTATTAATGTAATTATTATTATTTATAATTAATAAACAATTATTTATGAATTAGTCAAAGTAATCATTATTTATTAACAGTAATGATATTACTACTACTACTACGAATTATTATTTGTAGTAGTATTTTTATTATTATTTAGAAAATAGAATTTTATTTATTTGATATTATATATTAAAATAATTAAAAAATATTTATAATAACAATATATAAACAATTATTATTTAAAATAACTATTTATTAACTGATGATACTATTACTGCTACTACTAACTATTAATATTAATATTATTATTGTTACTTATAATTAATGCATAACAGTTATTAGTATTTTTATTTGGAAAATAGTATTATTATTTATAATTTATAATCAATTTTGTAGTTATTGTAAATATAAATGTATACATGATAAATGTAATGTTTTTATAATTAATAAATATTTTTATCATAATATTAAAAATAACAAAATATTATATTTTTATTATAAATGACAACTGTTTTTATTTATAATTAATAACAATTATTATGATTATTGCGGTATATACAAGTATTATTATTTAGTAAATATATTTTTATTAATTATATACAATTCTTTATGATTGTTATTTACAGTTAATAGCAATTATTCTTGTTAATTATTATCATAATTATTATTTATTTACTTACTTGCACAGAGCCTGTGTTGATTGGAAATGTATTAATACTCGATGACCCGTGTGTTTCTAGTTCAGAATATTCCCTGTAGACACTGTAGATCTCCAGCGCTGGTGCCGTCCTCAATTACTGCCCTCAATAATCTGCCGTTTAACCGTGACAGAGCTGCGTGAGGAACGATCATCTCTCTGTTTGTGTGGCAGGAATGATGGGACGGAGTTTGGCGGCTCCATCTATCAGAAAGTGAGCCCTGATCTGGAGACGGCTGTGAATCTGGCCTGGACCACCGGCAACAACAGCACACGCGTCGGCATCGCCGCCAAATACATGCTGGACTCCAGCTCCTCCGTTAGTGTGAGTTTCACTGTGATACACCTCATATAAACTGGAGAGATTAGAGTCACAGATGCCACTCATTGTGTAGACAGCTTTATTTATTATAATGACAACAATGAAGTTTTTATTGATGCATCGCACCACTCGCATCCGACATATATAGGTCGTTTACAGCTTTCTCGTTGTTAATGAGTATAATCCTGCTGTCTGCGTTTCTGTCACTCCTGTGTCATATTTCACAATTTGCATTATTTTTATTATAATTTGCAATATTTAAATTCATTTTCACCATACAAAGACTACAGTGACTCTGCTTCTGGGAGATTTTCCTCAACTAGCTTTGACTGTTTTGGTGGTTTTTGTAACTTTAACAATCATAGTTATGTATCTTCACAAAATGACAGTGTATTTTGTGATTATATATTGTTATCACGATATAAAATTGGTCATACTGGCCACCTCTGTTTTGAGACTCTTATTTTGTAAGACGACAAGAGTCCTGAACCTGACTGTAAGAGTGTCTTTGTGTCACTGAGATGCATCAGTCATTTAACAGCATCTGCGTGTTTCTTTCAGGCTAAAGTGAATAATTTCAGCCTGGTTGGTATCGGCTACACTCAGACCCTCCGACCAGGTGAGTGTTATATGAATATCCAGGTAAACCTCTGCCTATTTTATTTTAGATTTAATTTAATTATTTTATTTCAGTGTAAAATATTTTTAATATTATGCTTTTTTATTTTGTATAAAATATTTCTTTTAATTTTTTGTTTTAATTTTAATAAATTTTATTTAGTTTCTTTTGTTTTATATAAAATGTTTATTTTTAATTATTGTTTTTATTTGTTGTATTGCATATATTTTTTATTTTGTTACTATTTTATTAATATTTTTTGTAAAATATTGTTTTGTTTGTTTTATTGTAGTATTAATTGATTTAATTTTTGTTTAGTTTAAAATATTTAAATTTTTAAAATGATTTATTTGATTTATCTTAAAGGAGTAGGGTTAGTATATAAGTGCATTCTAACTGAAGTGTTTCTGTCATAGTCTATACAACTTGGAACATGAGTACCAAAATGAATATCTGCATAAAACTCATAAAATGAAGCCATGACCATGTAATATTTCACTCAAAATCAAAAGAATCAAGTAGTGCTGTCAAACGATTAATCACGCATAATCACATCCAAAATAAAAGTTTTTGTTTACATAATATATTTACGTGTACTGTGTATATTTATGTATATGTAAATACACACACATACAGTATATATTTTGAAAATATTTACATTTATACATATTAATATTCTTATATATAAATATATTTAATATATAAACATAACATATTTTTCTAAAATATATACATGCGTGTGTTTGTATTTATAAATACATATGAAATATACACAGTATACACGCATATATTATGTAAACAAAAACTTATTTTGGATGCGATTAATCGTTTGACTGCACTAGAATCAAGTATTTATATTAGAGAAAAATACTTCTAATTCTGGTGTGAAATGTGAGCCAGACATGATTTTGATGCATGCATTGCTTGCGTCTGATGCAGACTGTGTGTGTGTCCAGGAGTGAAGCTGACACTTTCTGCCCTGGTCGATGGAAAGAACATCAACGCTGGAGGCCACAAACTGGGTCTGGGACTCGAGCTGGAGGCGTAACACACATTGTGTTTCTCACAGGATCCTCTGGAAGGGAAGAGTCAGAAATCTCCAGACGCAGATCGACGGCGTCGAGTTTAAACCAAACACTGAACCCAAACCTGCACCTCGTCTTATTTATTTGCTGCACTACCTTTACTGTCAATATTTCTCTCCATACCGATGCTTTCAATCCGTATGTGCTTTCCTCTCCTGGTCATTTTCTGAGTAATAGGTAACCAAAAATGTAAATATTATTATTTACTCATTCTCATGTCGGTGCAAACCTTTATTTTGAAAAAATGTTTCAAAATGTCCTAAATGTTTATGCAGCTCATTTCTATTCAACAACAGTGACCACGACTGTCAAACTCCAAAAAAAGCACACAATATATTTAAGTCTTCTGAAACCATATGATAGCTTTATGTGAGCAACATAAATATACTCTGATCATTTTATGACTTCATGTCATTTTTGGAGCTTGACAGACTGTTTTTGTGTGGAAAAATGTTAAAAACAACCACATGTAGGTTTGGATCAAGATGAGGGTGAGTAAGTGTAGTTTTGGCCTGAACTTGTTCTGAAAGTAGATCATGATTTGCCTCCTCGTGCCGCTGCTGTTTAGTGATGTCAGGGTGTTTTTGTCAGCTGTTTGTTGTGGTAGTTCGGCTTTATCGTCCTTCTCTCTCTGCATTCAGGCTTTATGGTGTTCAAACGGGTTCTTTCGGCGTGAGATGTTGTGGTTGTTTGACTTGACCTCTCCAGAAACACTCACACAGATGAGGGAGACGAGAGGCTTTCCCTGCTGAACCGCACAATCATGCCCTTCTGTATGTTGACCTTTGCAATAAAGTCCTAAAACTGGAATTTTGTTTTTTATTAACTATATATAATAGTTATAAATATATGAAGAGTTTATTTGCAAAAACATATAACTCAGTTTTTTAATTTTTCAAAAATCATGTTTTTTATAGTTATGTTTTTATAGTTTTATTGTGTTAGTTATTTTTTACCTAATCAAAATAACCTGACTGCAGTTGGATTGAGATTAACTGGAATGCACAACGAAATACATGATTTTTGAAAATTGTTAAAAATCTGTTTTTGCACATGGACTCTTCATATATAAATAATAAAGCAACAAAAGCTTATGAGATAAGCCAGAGAGCAGCGGTTTGTGAGTGATTGGTCAGTAATGTTTTAGGGTGGGGCTTAGCCAAAGTCAAAAAGCTTTGTGCAGATTTGGGTGTTGCATGTCCCGCCCAATAATTAGAAATGGCCAAATTTTCCCCCAAATATTTACTGCGCTCCATTATACAGAAGCGTCTGTTAAACGTTGGAAGCGAGCGAAGTATTGAAATATTTAATATTTGACAACTCTTTTAATATATTAATGTTAAATGACTGACAGTATTGTACAGTGATGCAAATTACTCAATGTTTGTTTTTTTCTCAAATATGTCCGTTTTGAATTGAAAATATGGTATAGTTTACATGATTCATGTAATTTCTAACTGAATAAGACAAGAAACCGTTGCGGTTTCGACTTATTAACATACAAATAAAAGTGCATGTGTGCCTATTTTAAAATATTTTGAGCAAATAGTTTAAAATGATTACTTTCCAACTAGATTTCAGTGCAGTAACTTTGTTTATTGAAAAAGTTATACCACAAATACATATTTCAAATTTATTTTCAGAAACAATCAGTATTGGCACCATGAACAACTGAATACAAAACTTTCAATTATTACAATATTCTCAGTTGAACAGCCTAAATAAATGATTTCTTCGCTCTGTTATGGTGGTATATCACTATAAAGTCAGATTTTGAATGCTAATGTCAGACCGTCGCCTACTGTTAACATGCTCAGTTGGATTCTGATGTCTTGATGGAGCTTCTTGTTCAGTTTATCAATGCTGATGGAGTCGATGTCGCCTTCTTTTGGGTTCACCACTCGACCGCTCCACAGCACCTAGAGGACAGATATTTGATTTGAAAGAAATTAATACTTTCATTTATCAAGGATGCATTAAATTGATCAAAAGTGACAGTAAAGGCATCTATGATGCTACCAAAGAAATGTTGTTCTTTTGATCTTTATATACTTTTAAGAAGAATACTGAGAAATAAAATGTATCGTGGTTTCTCTAAAAAGCATATTAGAATGATTTCTGAAGATCATGTGGCACTGAAGACTGGAGTAATGATGCTGAAAATACACACAGAATCATATTTTTACAGTATGTTTGATCAAATAAATGCAGCTTTGGTGAGCGAAAGAAACAACTGTACATCATATATCATACGGCATTGATGCTGAACACCACTGAATGTAAAAATACATTTTTTTCTCCTGAATTTTGAGTTTATCTGACTTTTCTTCTCAGAATTGCAAGAAAAAAAGTCTGCATTTTCAGATAAAAGTAATTGGCTTTTTTATTTTATATTCTGTGGTGGAATACCATTGTCCATTCTGCATGTTTGGTAACCAAATATGTCATGGCATGTTTGAATATGCACACATAAGATTTTTTTTACTTTAATTTGACTGAAAGGCTGTAGTGCATGTGCTTTATGATGTTTTTATAGTGTTTTTTATGTTGAAACTCAGCTGCTGCTTACTGTCTGCTCTCATTGTACGTTAAAGGGCAGCATGAGCTTATTATTTCATTCAGTTTTGATGGAACAGCTCTCAGGAATGCATCTCTGAGTTATAGGGATGTGCGGTATACCAGTACTGGAAAAGTATGAAATATTATATTATTATATTAACGGTACGATATCATAATTTTGTTTAATCCGGTATTTCTGTTGCAAAATGCACCTGTAGGTGGCAAAAAGTTAAAAAGTCATAATTCTGAGATATAAACTCACAATTCTGACTTTATATCTCACAATTCTGACTTTATATCTCTCAATTCTGACTTTATATCTCTCAATTCTGATTTTAAATCTCACAATTCTGACTGTAAATCTCACAATTCTGACTGTAAATCTCACAATTCTGACTTTAAATCTCACAATTCTGACTTTAAATCTCACAATTCTGACTTTAAATCTCACAATTCTGACTTTAAATCTCACAATTCTGACTGTAAATCTCACAATTCTGACTGTAAATCTCACAATTCTGACTGTAAATCTCACAATTCTGACTTTAAATCTCACAATTCTGACTTTAAATCTCACAATTCTGACTTTACATCTCACAATTCTGACTTTACATCTCACAATTCTGATTTTAAATCTCACAATTCTGACTTTACATCTCTCAATTCTGACTTTACATCTCACAATTCTGACTTTAAATCTCACAATTCTGACTTTAAATCTCACAATTCTGACTTTATATCTCTCAATTCTGACTTTATATCTCACAATTCTGATTTTAAATCTCACAATTCTGATTTTAAATCTCACAATTCTGACTTTAAATCTCACAATTCTGACTTTACATCTCACAATTCTGACTTTACATCTCACAATTCTGACTTTAAATCTCACAATTCTGACTTTAAATCTCACAATTCTGACTTTAAATCTCACAATTCTGACTTTATATCTCACAATTCTGACTTTATATCTCACAATTCTGACTTTAAATCTCACAATTCTGACTTTAAATCTCACAATTCTGACTTTAAATCTCACAATTCTGACTTTAAATCTCACAATTCTGACTTTATATCTCACAATTCTGACTTTAAATCTCACAATTCTGACTTTAAATCTCACAATTCTGACTTTAAATCTCACAATTCTGACTTTATATCTCACAATTCTGACTTTAAATCTCACAATTCTGACTTTAAATCTCACAATTCTGACTTTAAATCTCACAATTCTGACTTTATATCTCACAATTCTGACTTTATATCTCACAATTCTGACTTTATATCTCACAATTCTGACTTTATATCTCACAATTCTGACTTTAAATCTCACAATTCTGACTTTATATCTCACAATTCTGACTTTATATCTCACAATTCTGACTTTATATCTCACAATTCTGACTTTAAATCTCACAATTCTGACTTTATATCTCACAATTCTGACTTTATATCTCACAATTCTGACTTTAAATCTCACAATTCTGACTTTAAATCTCACAATTCTGACTTTATATCTCACAATTCTGACTTTATATCTCACAATTCTGACTTTATATCTCACAATTCTGACTTTAAATCTCACAATTCTGACTTTATATCTCACAATTCTGACTTTATATCTCACAATTCTGACTTCATATCTCACAATTCTGACTTTATATCTCACAATTCTGTGATCAGAATTGTGAGATAAAAACCTTTTCTTTATTTTTTATTCAGTGGTGGAAAAGGGCTTCCATATGAAACTCTATCAATGCACCCGAAATGAATAAATAGAGAGAACAGTGAAAGTGAAATATGGCATTACTTTGGATACAAAACAGATGATAAAGGTGAGTGAACTGACCTTACTGCACCTGTATGCAAGCGTTGCTATAATCATGTTGCTACAGGGACACATAAAATCTTTTTAAGCATTTGTCGCTTGCTCATCCTGATCTTTTCAGAGAATTACAAGATTGACAGGTGAGTGCATCATTCATAAATTCAGATTTAATATGAACTTTTATTTTCATCTGATCAGCGCACATAGAGGTGTGACACAGTGAAGATTTGGTCACGTTATATATGCACTTGCATTTCATACAATCGAATATTAATTGGATTTGAATTGAGAAATAGTTTTGCTATATTAATTTAATATCAATGATATGAAGGGAATGTTTCTGCTAACATGAAGCAGCCGAGAGAGAGAGATTTATATTTAATGCTTTTTCTTTGGCTGAGTCTGAAATCTGAAAACAATCTGAGAGAGAGAGAAATAATAACATGATTTTGAATATTACTTTGACTGTTAGAATAACACTTTACAATAAAGCAATTAACTGTGTTACTTCAGTTGTATTTTTGTCTTCAAACTCAGTCAAAATGTAGCCTGGTTGGTTATTTGTTACATTGAGACATTTTGTGAAAAGATAAGAAGATTTGAATATATTTTCATCTTATTACTTCAGTTAGGCTATTTTTGTTTTTCTCCAACATCAAAATTGTACGTATGTTCCCTGTAGGTTTTTTGTTACAGTTTGATACAAAGGTATTAAGATATGAATCTGTTATTATTATTAAAATAGTTTTAAATTCCCTAATGTTTTGAGGCTGGTTATTTGTTAGCTATGGTATTGATTTAATATCGATACTGAGGTATTATATTCTGGTATCGTACCGAAGCCCACATTATGGTATCGAGCCATCCCTACTGAGTTAAAAGCAGAAGGTTATTGTAGAAACATGAACAGACATGATCACTCACGTTATCTATAGCGATTATTCCTCCTTTCCTGACCAGCTGCAGGGATTTCTCATAGTAGTTCTCGTAGTTGACTTTGTCAGCATCAATGAAGACAAAATCAAAAGTCTCTGCTTCACCAGCGGCCAGAAGCTCGTCTAATAACACACAACACATTATAGAAACATTATAAGGTCGAAACACCCTGGCATGTTCATCTTAACATCCTCAACACATTTCATATTTAATATGAATTAATTTGTTTTAATATTAAATTTTTTTAAAACTCTTTAGACTTCCAGATGCCAGGACATCACTGTTCAAAGCAAATCTCACATCAGATGAGACCTAAATGTACATCAATGTATATTTGAAACAAATATTGTAACTTTTCTATGTAAATACTCCAAACAGTGTAATTATTTTATGACTCATGCCAAAGGTAAATTATGTGTGAAATTCCACAGCCATATCACCCTGTAGCCCAAGACTGGTTGCCCACTGAAGCTAAGCAGGGTTGAGCTGGTCAGTACCTGGATGGGAGACCTCCTGGGAAAACTAGGTTGCTGTAGGAAGAGGTGTTAGTGAGGCCAGCAGGGGGTGCTCACCCTGCGGTCTGTGTGGGTCCTAACACCCCAGTATAGTGACGGGGACACTATACTGTCAAAAAGCACCGTCTTTCAGATGAGACGTTAAACCGAGGTCCTGACTCTCTGTGGTCATTAAAAATCCCAGGATGTCTTTCGAAAAGAGTAGAGGTGTGACCTCGGCATCCTGGCCAAATTTCCCCATTGGCCTCTGACCATCATGGCCTCCTAATCATCCCCTTACACTGATTGGCTTCATCACTCTGTCTCCTCTCCACCAGTAAGCTGGTGTGTGGTGGGCGTTCTGGCGCACTATGGCTGCCATCGCATCATCCAGGTGGATGCTGCACACTGCTGGTGGATGAGGAGACACCACCCCTCACAATGTAGAGCGCTTTGAGTGCTTAGAAAAGCAGAAAAGCGCTATATAAATGTAATGAATTATTATGAATTATTATTATTATTAAATTATGATGAATATTAAGTTCACATTAATGTCACTTCATAAAAATGTAAATGCACATCCAGTTTATTTCCATGAATAAAAAAATAAAATAATACCATAAAAAACAATTTAATTACTTGAAATAAAATGAATGTTGACTGAAATATATATTAAAAAGTAAACCTATTTTATTTCATCTAGTTGCCAAGCCAGTATTTCTCATTTTCATTTATTTTAACGATGTACTAAAATAAATAAATAAATTATAGATATATAAAAAAAAAAACTAATAATAGTGAGAAACATACAGCACATTTTCTAAAACTTTATTTGAACCATTTAACTAAAAATTAAAATAAAAACTAATATATTTATAATATTGACTTTTTTTTTTAGCTGTGTCAGAAATGGGGGAGTCAAAAAAACTGATGTGAATGTAGTCTAAAGGTTATTTGGAAATAAATAAGTTCACAATGCATGAAAAATCCAGATCTTACCAAGAGTTTGCAGCGCTGGCTTCAGACGCACGTCTATTTTGTGCTCAACACAGGCCTAAGAAGATTTCACAACATGAGAGGGAGATGATTAAATAATGTTGAATCCACAGGAAATAATCGAGCCTGCTTGCTTAAAGCGGTGAGGCTGATCACACAGAAGTTGAATGAATTTACAGATCCAAAAACTTCATAATATATTTGTTTATTCATATAACAACCTAATGCAATGCAGACAGTGATTCAAAGAGAATATTTAAATCTGTAAGCTGTCAATCAGCAAACATCATCTGGAGTTAAATATGGTTATTCATTTACCAAGTCTCAGGTTTATATATTAACCTACATAAAGGCAGCACTGATAAGGACAGATTTAAGTGATTGTGGAAAATCCAGGTTTCCACTTCCTACTTGAAAATTTCATTATAGTAAATATAAAAAAGGGTTTTAGTGTAAAGTGGACTACTAATGAAGAAAACATTCAATAAATGGAAAAAGAAAGAAAAGCAAAGTTGCTTCTTGCACAATAAGAGCAGACATAGATATGTAAATAGAGTCATATGCATCTCACCAGTCTCCAGAAAGGTCTGCCGATGTTGATGTATTCCTCACTGATGTCGCACGCGATAAGTTTCCCGTCTTCAGGCAGGGTGCGCGCGATACTCAACGCGTTATATCCCGTATAAACACCTAAACACGCACAGATTGCTCAGACACGTCGAGTGATGGACAGAATATTTGTGCGGTGTATTATGAAGATTCATACCAATTTCAATGGCTTTCTTGACCTTGATTAAACTGGCTAGATTGGCCATGAACTGCGACTGCTCACAGGCCACCATGAACGTGTTCAGCTTATGCTCCATGGTTTTCTACAGATCAAAACAATCGAATTAGAAATCATTAAACACAATTACTGAAATTAAGTTGGTTAAACACAGTCACTGTACAACACAAGACAAATGCAAACTAAATTAAAAGCAAACTAATTATTCTTAGGCATTTATTAGAAGTGATAGCCTTGATTTCCTTTGGATTTTATTGCTATGTGAAAGCCACAGACGTCATCATGAAGAGAAATACACACCTGACGTAGTTGTTTGAGGGCTGGATGTTCCCTCAGAGAGTGATTGAGGAGGTACTGCATCACTGGATCATCTTTCCTTCCAACATGACTTTTACCCGACGACATTCTGAACAATTTAGATTTGCTTTGCCTTTACAAAGAAGAAATCGGAGAGAGAAATTCATTTTGGATACACTGCATGTTATGCACACCAGTGGAAATTAATTAAGACAACACTTTTAATCTTTTACCTGCAGGTGGGATTTTGTGCAATTATTATTATTATTAAAAAAATACATATTAATTGACTTTAAATGAATGTTTTTGTTATTAATTTACAATTTCAACATAAAATAAGCAGTTTAATTTGACTAAAACTATTTCAATTTCACATGCATTTTTTTTACTACCACTTTAATTATTATTTTTATTTATCTATTTGCAATGTCAACATAATTCAACATAATTCAATGCACTTATTGTTTGGTTTTTGTTATATTTATTTATATTCTGAATGCTATTTAGGTGGAAACTCTAAAATAGTTCATGTTTCCCACCAAGCTTACTTTTATTAAAAAATACAATAAAAAAGTTAACACTTGATCTATATTTTTCACTGGCTCAGATTTTTTCATATCTACATTAATTGTGTGCTGTGTCTTTAATTGCGGCTGTTGCATCAAAGTAACTTCCGGAAAGAGAAACATGTGGCTTTCTTCGGCACTCACCCACATAATATCCAGCTATAAAACCACCCCCAGCGTCGCCGAGCCTATAAGCGCTTCTTTGGAGAAGTTATGAAATGACATTATTATTATTATTATTACCGCTCTTCGTCTGAAAGTCTTTCCATCTAACAGAGGTGAGCACGGTTACCGTAAAACACACTGTATATGCGCATTTGATCAAGTTCTGTGTGACTAATGTGCTTTTTTAATTATTAAATTAGGAGACGTTGATATTTCCATGTTGTAGTATTATTTTTGCGATTCGGTTTGAAATCTGATTCCCTATTAATATGAGGATTAAGGCGGTGTATTCGACTATGATCTGAAGTTATTAGTCATTATGACTAAAATAATTTGGTGTTTTATACTAAAATATGTATGTGTGTGTAGCATATGCGTTTCGGCCAAAACTCCCTAAAACAAAACTCTATTTTAAAGATCCACATATTTCTGTCTTAAGAATTGAATTGTTCAGGTTTGTTGTTGCGCTTAAACTTGGAGAATTACGGCACGCGCGACATCCACATCACATGACACTGCACGGTCTTTTATTATTTAAAGCGTTTAATGTATTGACAGCTGCCTGTAGTGTGTGAGATTGTCATTTTAATGACCTGTTTTTAATTAAATGTTATTTTCTGCTCTATCCATTGACGCTTGTAGTCATATAAACGAGTAAACACTGATGCACATTTTAAATCGGATTTGCGTTATAAAAAATAATGCATGCGCTTATTAATAGCCTAAAATAACTTGAATTCATTATCCGACACATGCACAACAAGCGATAATTAGCATCTTGTATTAAACTCCAGTATAAAGCTGTAACTCACTGTGAGTCTGTGCTGTGAGTCTCTTCTGGAGAATGGCTTCAGATTTTGGAGGTGGAGATTGTTCGCTTGTTTGAAAGCAATGCTCTGTAAATTAATAAACAGTCAGTGCACCAAACTAAATTCCATCAAGTGCTGTTAAGTGTTTTGCAAATTTAAGATTATTTTTCTCTATATTTATAATTAAAATAATTTATTATATAATTAATAATAATTTCAGTATGATTTAATTTATCTACTATTATTTATATGTATATATAATGTATTATTATCAATATCTTTAATTTAGATATACATTTTTAAAATTTTACAGATTATTTAACTTTATATATTAATAAAAAAATTAATTGTTTACATTTTTAAACACTTAATTTGATCTACTAATATTGATATAATAATATATTAGTATTATTTATTTAAAAACATTTTACAATTTAATTTTATCTACTATTTTTTATATCTATTGTTATTATTATCTTTAATTTAGATATTTATACATTTTTAAATTTGATAAATTATTTAACTTTATCTACTAATTAAAAATGTAATTGTTTGCATTTTAAAACATTAAAATATAAACAAAATTATCTACTATATAGATCTACTATATTTATATAATTTCTATTGTGACATTTTTTTTTAAATATAAAACTGTTTTAAATATTTAATATTAATGTGTTTTTATTGCCAGGCATAGAAATAGTATTAAAATATATATCTAAAACATGGCTAGATCTCTCCTATGAAGGATAATGTGTTTAATTCCACTGACTCTATTCAGCTTGTGCATGTTTATTAAGCTTTTATGTATTCTGTTAGTCAGAGGCAACCTTGAAGCGGAGTTATTTATTTTGGCATATAAATCACAGCTGTTTGGTTGGTTGTCTGACTGTTTCAAATATTTGTTTAATGCAGAAAAGTTGTGGTTTCATAACAGCATATCCAAACTAAAGACCATTTAATCAATGCATTTCAGGATAGCAGGTTATTTGCTGTCAGCTTTGGGAATATTTAGTCCGAACATGATATTGTAACTGATATTAATAGAGTACTTTGTAAAGAAAGATTGCAGGATTTTGCAGTATCATCACTGTGTTTGGAGAGGCTTTAGTTCATGATATTCGCCAGCAGGTGGCGCTATACTGTAATGCATGAGTCTGAAGCACATTCTGCAGATCATGATGACTTGCAGGAGTTTGTTTTCAGAAATAAATCACCAGAGGCAGAAATATAGCCACCATCCATAATCCAGTGCACTCAAACTTGATTTTGTAGAACATTTCATTTCCAAAGTGTGCTTTCTGAAACTTTACCTTCCAGAAAAGTAAAGGCAAATATATTTGGAGAAAAGCAGACTGTTTGCTGACATGTCCTAACGCTGTAAATCTCCTGTTGACTTTGAGAGAATTTTCTGTTTAAAACCGATAGTGATATTTCATTGTAATATTTTAAAACTGCTTTGTGATTTTTCTTCTTTTCTGCATTTACTGTATATGATGAACTGTGATGTTGACTTTTTTTTTTTTTTTTTTTTTTTTCTTTGAAAGAAATTAATACTTTTATTCCGCAAGGGTGCATAAATTAATAAAAAATGGCATTTATAATATTACAAAAGATTTATATTTCAAATAAAAGCTGTTCTTTTTTTTTACTTTCTTTTTATCGAAGAATCCTGAAAAAGGAAATGTAATATTGACTGGAGTAATGATGCTGAAAATTCAGTTTTGTTCACAGAAATAAATTACATTTTACAATATTTTCAAATAAATAACAGCTATTTTAAGTTATAATAATATTTCACAATATGACTTTTTATTTTTAATCAAATAAATACAGCCTTGGAGATCAGAAGAGACTTCTTTCATAATAATATATATATATATAAAACATTGTAGCCATAAAACTACTTCCTTTTTTAATGAATTTTATTCACTTCCATGGTTTTTCAAGTCACATTTCTGGGAAATTACAAACTTTGTTACATTGCACATAAGTTAACAACCCAAAGCAGTACTAAAATCGCTCAAAAAGTAAACAAAAATATCCTTTTGACAGTCACACCTCTCAAAAGATTAAATGATCAGTTATTCCAAATTGTAATGATTCATTGTATTATGACATTTTTAATATGCCAAGTCGTTTTATTTTACTGTATTATTGATCAGCAGCTTTTATGAGCAGAAGAGACTTCTATAGTGGATTTTTCAAAATCTAAATCATAAGTATCATGTGACCGACTGTCAGAGCACCTGTTCTTTGCTGTTTATATGATGCTCCTGTCAATCAGTCCTCATGACAGCTGCTAAGCAACCCGTCAGGAATCGAGTAATACAGCAGAGATCAGAAAGCATGATGGGGAGATCTGGACGGCATGTCATGTGATCGATCACATCTCAGGTTCCTCTTAAAGTACATGACGGCATTAATGCCGCAGTCGAACACTTGAAGGTTTTTATGGACTTTTCCTCTGGATGGACTTCAGAGCCGCGTGTCAGAGTGACTTATGGGCTGAGAGCAGGTCCAGAGCCTGAGAGCCCAGCTGGCATCCATCAGCCCAATGAAAGCAGTAATTGGGCAGCATTTGAAGGCTGGTATTTGTAATTAAGTCGCTGGAGCTGTGATTTCTGCCTGTATAAAGGCTGCATTGAGCAGAGGCGTTAAGCTGTTTCTGCTGAGTTGTACATGTGTGCAACTCAACACCGTCATCAGTGCGTTCCTCTGATCTCAGACCAGGTCTGCTGGTGTTTCGACTCCCTCTGAGATAATCATACTGCTGATTCCCAGACATCAGGTTTGATATGAGACTGATAGCGCAGTTGGGAAGTGGACTCACAGCGGTAAATCACAGCCAAACATAAATACCTGATCAGATAATAATGAGGAGGCAGAACAAAACATCTGCATTTGCTCAATCAGTTTAATTATTTTTCTCTCTGAAGTGGTGCATGAACAGTTTTCACGAGGGACCCAAAGTGAAAAATAATTGATTGCATGGCGCTCCAAATAAAATTGCATGTACAAGCAATACATTAAATTTGTGTAAAATATTCTGAAGATATTTTTGTAAGTAAAAGGTATCAGTTAGGCTACTTTTATTATTTACTGCAAAATATTTTATAATTAAGAAGGCATGTAATTTCATAGTAAAATATATTAGTTTTTATAAATAAAAAACATTAATCACCTTTATAATTTGTGTTGATTTGGCATTCAAAGATGTCCCATTAGTATATAGTTTATTAGTATTTTTTTTTAATATGCTTTGGTGTGTTTGCCTGTTTTAAGTTCATTGCAGTTTTATTTTAGTATTATTTATATACTATAATACTATTTATTCATATTTTTAATTAGCTTTTATTTTAATTTTAGATTAAGCTTTAGTCATTTTTATCTGCTTTTTGTATTTTTATGATTTTATTATGATTTTTTTATTTCAGTATTAGTAATTTAATCTTATTTTATTTGAGCTAATTGCCCAAACAACATTTCTAATTTCCATTTAGATTTTTCAGTAATTATTTGTATTTAATTTTTTCCATCTATTATATTTTATTTTATTTCAGCTTTATTTCAGTGTTAGTTTTAGTTTTTCGATGTAATTTATTTTAAAGTAAACATTTTTATTTTTTATTTTATTTAGTCATTTCAGTTTCAGTTTTTTAGTAATTTAAACTTGTTGCTAAAGAAGTAATTCTAAGATTCAGGTTTGAAATTTAAGTTTTCATCTAATATTTATATATTCAGCTTTATTTCAGTTAATACAAAATATTTTTAATACACTGAAAAAAAATTATAATTTCACTCCGAAATTGTTAGTAAATTAAACAAATAATTAGCAAGTAACATATTGAATTAAACATGTTTTTAAGTAGAAAAACTGAAATAGTGTTTTCTTGTAAAACATACTCAGATGTTTTATTTACAACTTAGATGTTTTTTTTATGTCTTTTTATGCAAACACAAAATCTGTTGTGTTAAATTGACAGTGGTTTGGCCTCTTGATGAAAGTCTTTGCATCGTTAAACTTATTTTTATGCTGGTGATGAGCACTTTTGTTGATGTCTGTAGTTTTTAACATTGTATAATTGAATTACGAATACAGCTATGGACCATAAAATATACATCCAGTCAAAAATCATCCAGTAATGTGTTTTTTAAGAGCTCCTGCGTGTGAGGTTTCAGTTTGAAGCGTAACGTTAATAGTTTTTCCTCTGTACCCGTGACGTCTTCAGATGATGGTGTTCAGATCTCCAGCACATGCTGTGCTCATAAATGAGTGATGCTGAAACAATATTGTGCTTTGACATGCAGGCTATTCAGAGCAGAGGTCAGATATGGCAGCACTCTGCTATATTTGTTTTTATGATGCCATATTTCGTGTTTATGTGGAAAGCGGTGCTACAGAAGATTCATGCGGCTGTCATTGATGTCTTATTGCAGCAGAGCCTCGTCTCCTGTCGTTTTCACATGTTCTCAGTGGTTCTGATCTCTCTGTGAGAGGATGAGGACAGAACCATCCAGAACACAGCAATGTGCTAAAAACATTCAGAACGTCTTAGTAACTGCATTTCTGGTTAATCCTGAAGAAACTTGAATGTTCTCTGACAGTGTGAAGAAGTAACAATGAAGACAACGATTGTCTTTGATGGTTTCTAGCATAAGATAATACATTACCAAACACATTTTCTATGTGCCCTAAAGAGAAAAATAACAATTGTTCGCATGGTGCTCCTAATTTTATTGCACATAAGTGTATTTACAGTACATTTAATATGTGTAAAATGTTGTGAAGATGGTTTTGTAGGTAAAAAGTATGAATTAGGCTTTACCTTTATAATCTACTGTAAAATATTTTATATTTAACAATGCATGTACTTTTACAGTAATTGTTTTTATAAATAAAAAATATTAATTGCCTTTATAATTTATGTTGATGCATAGCATAAGTTACCATTTCAGAATTAAATAATAATAAATGCTTTTATCCATTGATCAAAACATTTTAAATAAATGTTATTTTATTGAATTTTCTATTCATCAAAGAATCCTAAAAAAAACAGATAATATTAATCAGTATCTTTGTCTCATTTTCCAGTAAAATGATCTAAACATCCTTAATACAAGATCAAATTAAAGATTTACTTAAATTAAAGATTAGAGAAAGCTTAATTTCTAAAAATAAGTTAACAAATTAAAATAATAAAAATTTGTGATATAAATTTAAAAGAAAAATAGATTGTCTGAAGAGTCTTAATATCTTGCATTTTGCTTCTCAAGTAAATAAATCTGGTTCATATTTAGGTGTTTGACTAGAATAAAACAGAAAAGCATTTTGATTTTTGTGCAAAGTTAGTTTGAGTAGATTTCTATTTCAAATAAATTCTTCTTATTAACTTTCTATTCATCTGTGAATCCACAAAAATATTGTGCAGCACAACTGTTTTCAACATTGATAATAATCAGAAATGTTTCTTAAACAGCAAATCAGTATATTAGAGTGATTTCTGAAGATCATGTGACACTGAAGACTGGAGTAATGATGCTGAAAATACAGATTTGATCACAGAAATAAATTACACTTCACTATATATTCACATAGAAAACAGCTATTTGAAATCATAATAATATTTCACTATTTTTACTATATTTTTGATCAAATAAATGCAGCCTCGTGACGCATAAGATGCTTAAATGTAAAAGTGATGTTGAATCTGAGATGGAGTGATGAAGTTGTTCTGTTTAGCCCGAGAGGAATGTCTTGAAGAGTTCTGCTGAGACACACATGCAAGCGTTTGAGAAGGACAGCGCATCAATCTGAGCTGGAGAACAGACATCTGTGTGAAATATTCCTGTGCTGTCTTTGGAGGGACTGTTGAAAACAGCCCTGAGAAACGCTTTGAGACACGATGCCAGAGCTGATTTAAACACCTCAGCGGGGAGAACTTGGACTGCAGTTTCGACCCGAAGCACGAACATGGCGTTTAAATACTCTCTAAATTACGGTGTGTGTGTGTGTCTGTGGTGGAGGCCTGCGTGTGTTTGTGGAGCGCTTGTTGAGACTTCATTTATCTTACTCACTGCACATGTGTTCTCCTGTAAGAGTTTCCATGTGTGCACGTGTTCGAGTGTGTGTGTGTTTGTGTATTTGTATCCAGTCTGAGGCTAATTTTCAGTCTCTGCAGACTGGGAGAAAGCGGCCCGTCATTAATCACCTGTGCTTAATGCTTCAGAGGCTTTAAAACAACCGTGTAGCTTTGCACATTTCGTGGCTTCACTCGCAAGTCCTTCCAGACTGTTCTGATGAGTTAAACATCACTATTTCTACTGTATTAAACAAACATGAATTACACTTCAAATTAGGAGCTTCAAATCTGGGATTTTTAATTTAAACCTGACAAACTTGGTCAGAAGTCTTTAGCAACCGGATAGCAACGCAGTGTATTTTGTGGGACACAGAAGCGCAGCTGTAATGATTCTGTAAACAGGCCTTCAGAGTGAGCGATCGTCTGTTTATCATCTGCGTTATTTGTGTTGACGACAAGATTATTAATGGAAGACAGGCTTTGACTCTTCTGATGTGTGTGAGAGTGTTTCATTTTGTCTGTTTGTGTATGTTTGGTGATTTACACCAAACACCGCTCATCCTGATGGGTATCTTTGTCTCGTTTTCCAGTAAACGTCTTTAAAACAAGATTGAATTAAAGGAGTAGTTCAGCCAAAAATGAAAATGTATCCTCGCCTTCAGGCCATCCAAGATTAGGATGAGTTTGTTTCTTCATCAGATTTGGAGAAATGTAGCAATGCATCACCAATGGATGCTCTGCAGTGAATGGGTGCCGTCAGAATGAGAGTCCAAACAGCTGATAAAAACATCACAATAATCCACACCACTCCAGTCCATCAGTTAACATCTGGAGAAGACAAAAACTGGATGTTTGTAAGAAACAAATAAGACGTTTTTACATCAAACCATCACTTCCGGCTAAAATATAAGTCCATAATAATGCAAAAAGTGGTCTGGAATCAGCTCTAATCAAATTAGTAGCTGGATCTTGATGTGAGAGACAACATGAGATGGACTTTTTCACTGGAGGAAGCATTATTATGGATTATGTACTTGATGATGGATCTGTTTTTGATTTCTCAAGACATTAACTGATGGACTGGAGTGGTGTGGATTACTTGTGGATTATCAGCTGTTTAGACTCTCATTCTGACGGCACCCATTCACTGCAGAGCATCCATTGCTGAGACACTGATGCAATGACACATTTCTCCAAATCTGATGAAGAAACAGACTGAGCTACATCTCGGATGGCCTTCAGGTGAGGAAATTTTCAGCTAATTTTCAGTTTTGGTTGAACTATTCATATTTTCCTTGGTTACATAAATCAAGTTTTAAAAAAGGTGTTGCATAAGAATAGTAAACATAAAAGAAGCTATTGTCTTCTGAGTCTCTCACTATTTTACGTCTCAGTTAAATAAATGTCTTTTTTATGGGTTTTTAGATGTTTTCCTGGGAAACAAGACAAAAATGTAATGTTTTTGGGTTTGAGCAGAATACAGGAGGGAAAATGTACTGGAAGATTGATTGTTGAAGCACAAGAGTGATTGTTGTTGGTCTGTGTTACTAATATATGAGTGTGTGGTCAGTCGGCGGTCACGTCTTCATGTAGGGTCAGCGAGAGACTGAAAGCGAGCGAGTCGTGCGTTGGACTGCCAGCTCAACTCCAGGGAAGCTGTGGGTTTGGTTTGTAACTAAAACATGCGTACGGTCCAGCGCTGCGACTCTTGGAGTCTCTCATGATGAATATTTAAAGGAACTGTGTTTTAAGTTTGCACACCGCAGGACACATGGTAATGCAGAGGTTTGAGCCAAAAAATTGCAAAAATGCACAAAAACAAAAAATGTGGTGTGGCCAAAAATGCCCATATCTGCAATTCATTTGCTCCATTTAGCCTTTTTTTTTTTTTTGCAAAGAAAGGACAAGAAAATTTCTTGCATTTACACGTCTGTCTTATTCTAGACAAAGCAGTCTTGGTTCAATAGCAGAGACAAACCCATAACTTCATCTTCTCTTTTATGCTGATGTTACAGGTCCTAAAATAAACCTCTTTTACTGAATTTATGCGACTCCTTGTTTCCAGAATATCTTTCCATGTTAATTTTAGACTAAATGTGAAAAGTTTGTATAATAGTGTAATTAAAAACAATCAACATTCCCTGCTGGGAATTATTAACAAATTATGAAATATTACTAATTAATTAATGAAACGTATAACACTAATCTACACTCTCAGTCAGAGGCTTGGACACACTTGGGTTATTTAATGAATTTGATGTAAGTTTCTACTTAAAATGCTTTCAATTTAAATTAAATTAATTATTTCTGCAGATAAATGCCTTGCCTGATTATGAATTTCTACATTGTGTCTACATATGTATACTTTCATATCACATAAACTACATAATAGCACTGCATTATATTATGCAACCTACTTCCTTATGTTATTTTTTATAATTCTGATGACTTTAATTTGCTATATTATTGACATGAAACACTAACCTGTGGTTGTCCATGAATTATTGATTATAAAGACTTTTTAATATGAACCACTAAATAAATCGAATATTTCTACTGATATTCACAGACAAATTGAAGTTTGAGGAACAGTTTGGTACTCTTCTGGAGAAATAAATTGATGTGTGCTTTATTTTCATCTCTTAAACTGTACGATTCTTTTTATAATGTCGAAAACAAACCAAACAAAAGCATTGATGTTTATCAGCATCGATAGAAAAGTAGTTTATAAACTGTAAAATAGATTCATATGTTGTTTTATATACTTAATTGAATGTGCATGAATTACTGATGTGTTCAGTGTTTATATAAATATTTATTTGCGACTTAATAATATTATGAATTATTACCAATAGGTTTGCTTAATTGCTTTTTTATCGCGTTTTGGAGAAGCTCTGATGACAAATCCCTTCTTAGCACGTTCCTCTTTTTAATTCATTTTTTTTTCTTTTAACAAGGCCACAAAAAAACATTTTATACCTTTTTTTTCTTTTCATATAAAATATATACCTATTATATTTATTTTAGATCTTAGAACTATTTTTCTTTATGACCTGATTTATTTAACGCCTGTAAAAAGTAATGCAATAAAAGCCAGGCTCATAAACTCCAAATGCTGTGGAAAAAGGTTCAAACTTGCACACATAAATCAAATACATTTGTGAAATAGCTGGAATGTAGAATAACGGTTCAAGAATGCAAAATTATGTTTGTGACAGATGCATTTGTTCATTAATTTTACTAATATATATATATATATACACACACACACACATCTTTTTTAAATATTATTATTATTATTATTTATTTTTAATCTAAAAACTCTGAGGTGTATGTGTGTATATATATATATATATATATATATATATATATATATATATATATATATATACTAATAATTTATTATTATTGAAGGTTATATTTAATGCAAGGTTAACATAATGTGATGCAGATTACAAATCAAGCCAAATGCAACATATAAAATCTTGTTTTTAGTGTTTAACCAATGCATTCCAAACTCACTCAAATAGACAACGAATCGAGTTATTCTTTAATTGCTGTCGTTTTTCCCTGAGTTGCACAGTAAAAACATTTCTCCCCCACAAACTTTAAAATATAATTCAAGTAAATTTAGAAATAAACATGCAAATTTTGGCTATAAGACATTACACAGTGTGGCTTGTTTCTTATGAGAGAATTACGTCCATAACAGTTTAAATAAAGCCATGTGAGTCTTGTTTTATTTAATTCGCTTTAAAGCTAACTTTAATAAATAATGGTCCACTAGTTAGTCCTGAGGCGAACAAAACATTTTTTAAAAATCAGTTTCTCACTGATATCCGAGCCCAGACACAGCGGTCAGTCTCTGTCCATAAAGAGTGTATGGAGAGTAAAACGGGCCCGTGGCGGTGGGAACCGGCACCGGCACACTGCCCGTCGGTAATGGGCTTTTGGAGTACGGATGATAGCGCGGGCCGAGCCCGAGCGCGTGATGAGGGGTCCTGAGCGCCAGCGGGGCTCCTGGCATGTGACAAGCCATGGTTAAAGAGTTGGGATATCCCGTAACCAGCTTCTCAGCGAATGCAGTGTGTGTCCGCAAATGGCTCAAAAGCTCCTCCGAAGACGAGAAGCGCTTGTCGCACGGACCGTTCGCAGAAACCCAGTTGCAAATGTGCGTCTGGGAATCATTGGGAAGCATGAAGCCATACGGGTATAACGGGTGTCCCGGGAACGAGGGTGTAGAGGTGGATAACGGGTGCAGGGAGTGGCTGGGGTACATAAGCGGGTATCCGGACTTTAAGGCTGCGGTGGTGCTGTCGTGCGAGCCGCTTGATGATAGATGGCTAGCGCAGTGGTAGCTCAGGCAGAACGGGTCTCTGCACAGACCGCTGGACATGATGGATGGAGGAGAGGCTCCGGCGAGGGGACTGGACCCCGCCTTGCTGCTGAGAGCGCCGGACAGCTGAGCATTAATCAGCTGACCGCCACTTGGTTTGCTCGGATCCAGCGTCACGCTGTGGGATAGGAAGGGTTGAGGGTAGGCGGGGTACGCCGTGGTGAGGGCTGCAGGGTAAGGTGTGAATACGGTGTGACCCGGTCTGTAAGGAGAAACCGGCGCAACGAGCCCCGATCCGAGAGCGGATGACACCGAAGACGCCGGGATGCTGTCAGATACAGATGGTTTGGAAACATCCTGTTTGCTTGTCTCGCTATCGTTTCTTGTTCCGGATTCATCCGGCGTTTTAGCCGCGTCTCGTTCCTTCTTCCCCGTTTTATCCCCCGAGCCGGGTTGAGGAGAGACGGAGCTGCAGGAGCTCGGGCTCCGAGGCGTGACCGGCCGGCAGGTGGCGCTCGGCACACGGAAACCCGATTTATCGGCACCTGTGTCTTTTCTCTCTGAAGATTTGCCGTATGGCTTAAAACTAGATTTGTCCTCGGCCCCGATGTCGCTGATCTTCAGCGGGCTGGATTTGCAGTCTTTGTCCGAAGCGACCGCTGAGAGTTTGGTGGAGGACGGCGGATCCGACTTCCCGATTTGGGAGCATGTTTGTGCGAGGAGGGCGAGGGGACTCTTCTTGGCATCCAACTGTGAAAATAGAGTTTTAAGGATATAAATATGCAATATAACACGTATAAATTATAAAATAAAATTATATAAAATCTATTACATTATAATTACAATATGTGACCCTGGAGCACAAAATATTAGTTATAATATTATATAAATAATAGTTATAAGTCGCTGGGGTATATTTGTAGCAATAGCCAAAAATACATTGTATGGGTCAAAATTATAAAAAAAAATTTTATGCCAAAAATCATTAGGATATTAAGTAAAGATCATGTTCCATGAAGATATTTTGTAAATGTCCTACTGTAAATATATCAAAAATTCATTTTTGATTAGTAATATGCATTGCTAAGAACTTCATTTGAACAACTTTAAAGGAGATTTTCTCAATATTTAGATTTTTTTTGCACCCTCAGATTCCAGATTTTCAAATAGTTGTATCTCAGCCAAATATTGTCCGATCCTAACAAACCATACATCAATGTAAATATTATTTATTCAGTATAAATCTGTTTCAAAAAAATTTACCCCTATGACTGGTTTTGTGGTCCAGGGTCACATATAGTATATAAATATTTAAAAATATTAAAAATCATGCAACTGAAGCTGGCCACATTACATGTGCATTTAATGAACAAGCATTTTTTTTAGGCTAAAATAAGGTATGTTTTGTGTTTATTTATGTTTTGGCATTGAGCATGACTCAAGAGTCTTAAATCTAAAACGCTGCAGAGACATTAAATCAAATGTCAGGAGGGGTTTTATTATATCCCTCTGTACAGGCAATAAAATGTGTTTCCTTATGGCAACAAGGCTTTGTTTTCCTTCGCTTTATAACTAAAATAACTGCACGGCTGGAAATAGGTCAGCCTTTAAGGAAACCATTGACATTATGTTATTATTATTATCATATAATATTAAGCTGTATAGCCGACATTTCGTTTGTTTTTTTATCCAACACTCAAGCACATTTCCTTACATTTTTTTCCCCTTGCATTGATACTTTGTCTTTCAGAATTGTATAGAAATTAATGAAATTAAAATTAATCAAGAAAATATAAATGCATATGGCAACTCTGTTCCACAATGTAACTGCGTGATGCAATCCCTCATTAGAAATTACATAAATTATCAGTTTTATAGTAATTATTCGCGCATAAACACTAATATTTGTTCTCTGTAGAATAGAAAATTCTAATTCGATTATCGAATTATAATTAGCCTAATATCATATTTCACTCATTTTGATGTTGTACGAGTTTGAAATGTATAAATAGGCCTACATAAATTCATAAAATAACCATGAAATTAATCAAAAAGATAAATAGGCTACTTTTTACTGTTTTTGTGCCACATGCAGCTAAATGTTAAACGTTTCCCAAAAAGTAACAAACCTACTACTTTTGTAATCGGATCGTTATTTTACGTAAAAAAAATACACAATAAAAATAACAACAAATAAACATATTATAAAAAATAATAGCCTATATCGTTTTAACATATTGCGTAAAAGGATGAAACATAACCTCTAGTCAATATTAGTGTATTTTCCACACGGCTGCGTATTCTCTGTATTGCGCGTTGAACATAAAGATCTGCGGATGTTCCTCGGAAAGTGTCCTCTTTAATGTTACCTCTATGGGGCTGACGGGAGCGGACGGTAACGGCTGCAGATAGTCCGGGTGCAGGATGTGTCCGGTCCGAGCGCTCAGCATGTTGAACGGCGGCGAGTGCAGGAACAGTTCCCGGTGTCGCTTCTTTTCCCAAACGCGATCAAACACACTAAACAAGGCAGACTCCGGAGGCAGTGTGATCATGTCCCACTTCTTTCCGTGTGATCTGGAAACGCATCTGTAGACGGACCAAAAGTAGCTCCCAAGGATGCCAAGCAAATAACAGGCTATGAGGAAAAACAGAATAATCCTTAAAGGATGTTTGTGGGAAAAGCGTAAAAGGAGAGTTCGGACTCGGAGCGCATCTTCTCTTCCGCGTCGCGCACTCACTTTGAGCTCAGCTCCGCGCACCAGAGATTAAAGCCTCCGCCGCCGGCCAATCACAGCGCGGCGTGAGGTGATTGACAGCTCCGGGGGAGGTGCGTCGCCGTTGTGGGCGTTTGTTTTGGCCATATTGAGGAGGTGAAAACAAACTCGTCATTATATAAATCACATATTATTATGAAATAATTTCTCTTTAATACGAACAACATTAAAAAAGTGAACAGCACCGGGTTTATTGTTATTAAAATATCTACACTTAAAAAAAAAAAAAACTTGTAGGATTCTGTTTTTATTTTAAGTTAATTTTACTGCTACTGCTTTCTACAGTCTAGGCCTACTTACTATTGAACTGAACATTCATAAAGGAATTTAAGTAAATATTACATAATTATGTATAATTTCATGTATAGAATTAAATCCCCATCCACCAGAAAAAGTAGGCTAATCTTAGCTTGGCCAGTAAAAGTTTGAGTAATATATAGCTTACTTGGCAATTTAACATAGCACCTAATTAAACCACGCTTTTAAAATGCAGCCTATAGAAACATCTCAGTAAATGAAATAAGACAGTAGATATCATGCAGACACCATAATCAGTACTCATCCAAACACTTCAATAGTTGGTACACAACACACAATGACCATAACATTCTGTGGTTCATTTCTGAGTATGTGTTAAATGTGTCAGATCAACCTTATTAATTACATGCCCCAGTGCATGATGGGAACACCCGTATCAGAAAAGTTGAGTAGGTTTAACTTAGCGTTTATATTTACACTTTAACTTCTACATGCTTGAATTCAGTACCAACTACTATTCAGTACCTGAACTAACTTTTTCATAGGAACTACATAGTAGTCATTTTTATCAGTGCAGTCTGATGAGTAGATGAGTGATGGCTCAAAGCAGGTCAGATGACTTCATAGGCAGTAAACTGTCATATTAAAGCTATAAACTATGAACTTGAGTACTGCTGCACCAATTTAACCGGCCTCTAATAAAAATCACTGCACTCTGATGACAAGTCCAACAAATATTTCCAAAAACCATAAAACCCAGGGGTACCAAATAAATTAAATTAGAGAAGAAACCATAAAATGTCATATCTGGTGATGCAAAAATATGATATTGCAGAGTGTTTCAACTCCAGAAGTTAAACCTATGCATCTGGGGATATTAATTGTTTACTAATGCAGTGTTGATTGTTATGAATCATCGGGGCCGTGGCTGATGGATGAGCGGGGGATGCTGTTTTCGGCGGTGGCTGTCAGCTCTGGGTTTTGCCGTGAGTTATTAGGGCCAGAAACTCCCCCTTTATTGTGCGGGTGATGGATGAGCCCAGCGCACGGGCGTTATTCCATAATGGGAACACGTTTCAGACGGGCCATATTTCACCACATTTAAGTAGAGAGTTTTGAACGCCTCCTCGATATTTCACATCCCTCTGGCATATTTATGGAAAACTCCACGCATGCAAATATAATTACGCTACAGCCTGTAGGACTAAACATACAGAGTAGGGCAGAGACAGTTTTATTAAAGCAAAAGATGTTTATAAAGTTAACTCTGATTTTCAGTAAATCGTGTGTTTAATATGCATGCATTTTAATCCATTTTGCTTTGTTTTTTTTTCAATAATTCTTTAAACTCATTTGACCTGCTGGGGATAGGAAATATTACTGCTACTAATAATATTATTTAATATTAAACAACTACTTCCATAACAGTATCCACTAAATCTATTGAGATGAAGACCAGGAAGTTATGCCCTCAACAGAAGGCAGAAGATTAATAATCAGGAATTCAATTAACATTAAATTCAGATGTTCTATTATATTTTATTTTGATATTTTTAATTAAATTATGTTTATTTTATTATTCTAATTATTTATTTATCTGAATTGGACACAAAATTGGAGTATTTAAAGTATTTAGACACTTAATATTAATAATCATGTATTTAATTAACATTATGTTCAGATAAAATGTGAGCAGGATTTATTTTATTTAGTATTTTTTATTTTATTTTATTTATGTTTTTTACATTTCATTTTAAAGGATCTAAATTGGACACACAATTGTAAAATAAGATATAGAGTATTCAGACACTTAATATGAATAATCAGGTATTTAATTAACTTCATTAATAATGCAATTAATTATATTCATATAAAATATGACCATGTTCTATTTTATTTAGATATATTTAAATAATGTTTTATTTTATTATTCTATTTTATTTTATTTTGATATATTTAATGTAATAACTTTTTGTTTTATTATTCTATTTCATTTTATTTTAACAGTTTTGAATTCGACACAAAATTGGAAATAAGATATACAGTATTTTGAGTATTCAGACACTTCATATTAATAATCAGGTATTTAATTAACATTATATTCAGATAACATGTGACCATGCAGGGTCTATTTTATTTTATTTTTTAATTTAATTTAATTTTAAATAATATGAATTGGACTCAAATTAACAGTATTTTGAATATTCAGACACCTAGTATAACTAATAAGGTATTTATTTATTATTTAACATTATATTCAGATAACGTAACCAGGTTCTGATAATTTTCTAATATTTATAAGATGTTTTGTATGTTTATTGCAAATACATTTTTAGTTTACAACACTGGAAAAATAAAGTACGTGTGTAGGCCTGAGCCAGGTCTTATGAGGACTGTACACTGATTTTGGTAATTAATAGCGGTTGTGATTGAGTTTACAGTTGCATTTAGTTATGTTATGTTTTATATAAAGTCACCATCATCATCATAAATCAAAATGAATACTTTATTCACTATTTTGTACAATAAGTAAAACAAGAAACCTTTCATTGCATGTTCAGAGAGGAGGATCAGTTAGTAAGAGATAAGTGTTGTAATTGAGCGTATTGCTTTTATTGGGAATTGGAGACTCTGGAGAGATGTTCATTCATTCAGCGGTTCATGTGAAGCTCTGCTCATTATCTTCTCCTCGTTAATCTACGCCAGAGACGCATCGAGCAGGACCTGATGGGGTAGTAAAGAAAGAGAAAACGCCATTAAGCACCACAGAGCACATGCAAACATATGGTGAGCTGCTTTCCCTGGACGGCGTGTGGTCGAGCAGCGTTGCAGTAAATAAAGCTGTGTGCAAACAAGGGAAGAAAACCCCATCCTGCTTATCCTGCTCTGCCAGTACTAACCTGAAAACATACAGTCATTCTTGCACTTAGGGCCGGGGATCTGATAAAAGATCTGAATCGGACACAGAATTGGAAATAAGATATAGAGTATTTTTGCATGCCTCAATTGTCTGAATATCATAACTTTTGTTTGACATTTTGTTTTGAGAAAAGCTCCTGCAGCAGATGATATTTGATTTTGAAATTGAAATGTTGTGGCGTAGTTTAATGCAACGACATTCAGACACGTTTAAGTGTCACAGGAGTGTCTAAATGCATTCTTAGGCCGCTCTATGGTCTAACAGCTCTTGTCATGAGTGCAGAGTGACACAGATGGACAGACTGAAGCGTTAGCTGACAGACAGACAGGTTTAGATCAGTGAAAGAAGACATTCATGTCTTCTAAGCTGTCATTTTATACCCTCTTTCTCAAGCTGTCAAGATGCTGGAGCTCTTAAGAGGAGTTTGAACCTTGTCACAAGGACTGCTGTCATCTCTCGTCGTTATCGGACAGAATCCTTCAGACAAACTGTTTGCTGTCGTAAAGCGCTCGAGTCAACAGATGCAGAGGTCAGGCACTAAGTGCCATCACTGTATGGAGATTTCATTCTGCATCGGTGCTTGTTAGGCTGCTTTGGTTTAGATTGTGTGCTTTTGTCATTTTAGTAGTAGCAATTCATTTGTATTTCAGTTTTAGTTATTTCAGTATATCAAGTTAAACTACATGAAAATGAGAAATATTGCTTTGGCAACAAGCTTATATAAACGTTTTTTTTATATTTTATTTTATTTCAGTTAACCTTTTCATTTAATGCTATTTTAAGCTGTTTTTTAGTATCATTGAGATACTGTAACAGTTTCCTTTTTTAAATTTTTAATTAAAAAAATAATAATTTTCTGCTTTGATTTTAATTTTAGTTATACTTTTAGTAATTTTGTGATTTTATTTTATTATTTTTGTAATATATACATAATTTTTATTTTAGTTTTAGGTTGTTATTTTAAGTTAAGCTAATTTTTTTAATGGTTTTAGTTCATTATAATAACCCAGATTTTTTTTTTTTTTTTTTTCAATTTTAGTTTTAGTTAACTATAATAATGCTGTTAACAGTTCTCTTTTTTCCCAAACCTATTAAACATATAATATTACTTGTCCCAGTATGACATCATATCTCAATAATTTAACAATACAGTCGCATGTTCATAGTTGCGTTATGGTCACAAGACATGCAAGTAAACAGATAAAATATGTAAATATTTAATTTTGATTGTTTTCATTTTGAAATTCTATGCTGCAGAACTTATATATTATTATTATTAATATATATATATATATATATATTGCAGTTATTTTGTCAAATATTGTGATATTATATATTGTATATATATATTGTGTAAAGTTTCTCATGAAATTTTTTTTTTATATATGTTATGTGTGTGTGTGTATATATATATATATATATATATATATATATATATATATATATATATATATATATATATATATATATATATATATATATATATATATATATATATATATATATATATATATATATATATATATTTATTGCAGTTATTTTGTCAAATATTGTGATATTGTATATATTGTGTATAGTTTTCATGAAAACTATATCTATTTAAAAGTGTATTTATAAATGATATTGTGATTTCAGGTTAGTTTCAATTAGTCCAATTTCCTTATTTTACATTAAATTTAAATAGCGATCAGCTTTTCATCAACTCACAAAACTCCATTTGGGAAAACCAGATCTATAGTTTAAACTTTACATGCTATTAGTTAAAGCATAAAAGATGCACGAGTATCTAAAACTTACAGGCCGTTTTTTGTCAGTTTAAAGCAATGCACTGCATGCTTTTGCTCGTAAAAATGCATTCTCTCTTTTTGCTCTATGGAAAGTCATACGGGTTTGAAACGAGTGCGTAACTGATGAGACAATTTTAAGCTGCAGTCTTAAACTCTGAGCTGACAGAAGCCATTACTGCGAGCTGATCTACAGCAGAAAACCTCTTTGAGAAGACGTGCTTCTGACGGCTCCATTCATCTCCATAGCAGGTGCGTCTCAGGCCCGTCCTCTCCTTCACTCGTCTGGCAGCGTTAACCAAACTCAAACTCTCTAAACTCTTCCAGTCAGTCTGAGAGACTGTGGACAGAATTTGGACTCTTTTTTTTAAGGGTGTCTTATTAATTAGTTAAAGCCGTGGACCTCAGAGACTCGTCAAGACGCTGGATTACAGACGGACATCCGTGTTATCAGCAGGTGCGTCCAAAACCCGCCTGACTTCAGTTCTGCCTCCCAATACATCTGACGAGTCTGGCAACCTCCACCGCCGCTGGAACGAATTCCTGCTACGTCTGCAGCCGGAGCGCCTGACGCCTGCCGTATTATTGTCCTGAGAACGCTTTGAAAAATCCTGATGTTCTGACGGCCCTTCACTTTTACTAACAGTCTTATGAGGATCATTTGCCACAAAGTTTCTTCAAGACGAGTCAACATACAACTCAACAGAACAGTTATGATCAGGTTTAAATAATAACCAGGCAGCTTATGGTTTTACATTAGGAACGGTTTTTCTGGCTGGTTCAGGCCTTTTTTTGTTGCATTAGTTTTTTTCACTAAAATGTGTCCTAAAATCGTGAATTTGATCATTGCTAATTTCATACTGTATGAGTAGCCTGCTGTTTCTAATGTGTCTGTTTGACATCAGCAGTTTTTTAACTAATTTTATGATATTGTGTAGATTTGACTTTGATACCATTTTTTTGCATATTACTAGTAAAAATCAAACAATTGCAAAAATTGAATTAAACGTGAAATTTTGAAGTAGACTCTGGACAATTAATACTTTAAAAAATCCCAAAACAAAACAATAGTTGGGTCCAAAAGTCTGAGACCACATTACTTCCTGTTCTGTTTTCTCCCATTTCTTTCTTATTTCCTTTTTCTATTCCTTACTTTTGACCTTTTCTTTCCTGATTTCAGTTTTCACATTTTTGTTTCTTTTAACTTTTCCATTTCCCTTTCCTTTCCCTTCCCATATTTTCATATATTCTGTTGTTTCCGTTTCTGTTTCCTTTTTTCCTCTTCATTTCCTTGCCTTTTCTCATTTCAGTTTACCTTTTACTTCCCTTACTGTTCCTTCCTTTCTTGTTTCCTTTCCCTATTAATTTCCTTACTTTTTCCACTTCAATTTACCATAGTAAAATCACTGGTTGACAACCGTAAACAGCCTACACTAATGGCCTATAATATATTACTTAGAAGAAGAATTGTCCAGATTATTAATTTTATTACATTTTCAATTACATTTAAGCCTAAAGCAAAAAAGACATAAGGCTGAAAAGTAATTTTATAATTTATTAAAACTAATCAGAATGAATAATTGAGTTCTTGATGGTTGTTTACGGTTGTCAAGGAAGATTGGAAAAGGGCAACATACTAAATACTAAGACATTCTGAATTTTTCAATTGAACTTTTCACTCGAAGTGTTAATATAATTTAAATGAGATAAATGTTGAATGAGTTGCATTATAACTCATGGGTTCAGACTTTTGGAGATGATTTGTAAGTTTTGAACCCCTCTATGCTTTATTGGGGAGTTTCCTCTCATGCTGGAGCGCTCTCAGGATGCATTAAGGCAGTGATGGGATTGCTGTCACCGAGTGCCTCGTGGAATGAAGAGTCTTACCGATGAAATTATCTTCCGTCAGGATCACGGTCGGACCAGGCGGGTGAGGATGAGGAGTCCGCTCACTAGCAATCAATGTTTCCCTCTTTTCAGTAAAAAAAAGTTTATTTCTCATTTCTTTTTCCTTTCTTTCCTATTTGCTTTTCATTTTCTTACCTTTTCCTTACCATTTCAGTTTCTTTTACATCTTTTTCCTTCCTTTCCTTTTCATTTCTGTTAATTTTTCCTTCACTGTTCTACTTTTTCCTTCACTTCCTCGTTTCTTTCCTTCTTTCCTCATCTCCTTTCCTGTTAGTTTTTTTTCTCATTAGTTCTCATTTCTGTTTTCTTCTTCTTTTGTTTCCTTACTTTTTCCACATCCATTTCCTTTTCCTTTTTTAATTTTTCTTTTTACCTCAATTTATTTTTCTTTTTGCATTTCCTTACCTTTACCAATTCAGTTTCCTATTTACATCTCTTCCTTTTTCCTTTTCTTTCTTCCGCATTTCCATTTAATTTGACATTTTTGCTTAGTTTTGAACTTGTTTTCCTTTCCCGTTTCCTTCACATTTGACTTTCTGTTTCCTGTTTCCTTTCTCATTTCTTTTCCCTCTTCATTTCACTTTTTCCGTTCCAGTTACTTTTTTACTTCCTTCCTCTCTCGTTTCCTTTTTCCACTTTCATTTCCTTTTTTAATTTCTGTGTCTTTTTACCTCCCTTTTTCTTTTTATTTCATCTTCCTTACATCACCATTTCAATTTCCTATTTATGTTTCTTCCTTTTTCCTTTTCTGTCTTCCTCATCTATTTTATTTTACATTTTTGCTTCTTTAATTTTTGTTTCATTTACTGTTTCCTTTATTTCCTTTCTTGTTTTCTTTTTGTTTACATTTTTGTTTACATTGTTTCCTGTTTCTCTTACTTTTAGACTTATGTTTCCTTTTAATTAATTTTCTTTCCTTCCTGTTTCCAATTCCTTTGGCTATTTACATTATTTTTCCCTTTCCTGTTTCCTTTCCTTCCTATTTGGCTCTGATGGTCAGTCATGGAAAATATGGACAAGGTAACACATATTGAGTCCAGTCACAATGTTAATGAAGCACATTTCCCAATCCAGAATTGAAACATCTTCAACATAATACCATTTCATAATGACTGTTTCAGGGCTTCACGTTTGATGCAGATTATTAAAGCATTAAAGCTCTGCTGTCCCGCACATGTTTAAAGCAGCATGTCTCTTCCTTTCTCTCCACTGTCCTGCGTGAGCTGGATTTGTGGAGCTGTCTCGCGTCAGTGCTGAAGTTTGCCGTGTCTGGGTTGCGTTTCGCAGCAGCTCATCAGAATGAATGATTAAGTGTGAAACGGGACGGGAGGCAGGTGCTCCCTCAGGCTGCCTGATCTCTCGCTCCTTTACACCAAATCAATCGCGGCCTGGACTGCAGGGCCTGCTGGGATTGAGCCGCGAGGGCCTAACGCACACTGACTCTTTCATGAGGCCGTTTGAAGTTTTGAAGATCATGAGAGAGTCGGTCGGTGTGAGTAACTCATCTACCTGTCTGTCTGCGCTGCAAACTCTCACATAAACTCACACGCTTCATTTTGATCTGTATTTACCTTTAACTTTCAGATTAGAGTGTTGCTTTTGTTGCATCAATAATGCAATACATAAAAATCAATTACTGTCTGTGTACAGAATTCAGATTAGACCTAACAGAGAAAAATACTTTGGTAGTCTGAAAATGCATCCATACTGGATCTATCTATCTGTCTATCTGTCTGTCTGTCTGTCTGTCTGTCTGTCTGTCTGTCTGTCTGTCTATATCTGTCGTAAATCCTAATGCTGTATTTTAATGTGTACATGTTCTACACTCATGTGTAAATGAGTCGTTGATGGATGTGTGAGTACAGTAGGTGTGTGTTGGAGGGTCTGCTGGTTTCCGCGCGCGCGTGTGTGTGTGTGTGTGTGTGTGTGTGTGTGCGTGTGTGTGTGTGTTCTGATGGAGTCACCTGTATCGTGCCGTGGTGTTAATGAGAGTCTCGGCTCCTGCGGAGTTTAAATCTCCAGCGTTAGTTACACTCTGTTGACCCGTGTGCTTTAACATGCCGCTTCCCAAATGATCTGGCTCCAGAGCTCAGATTTTACTCTGGACATCAAGTGGTGATTCAACACAGTCCCAAAATCTTGATGGCTTCATGCTGTCAGCAGCAAATAATTCTCCACACAAAACACATTGTGCCCAATAGAGATCATGATGAGAGCATGTCACACAACCTGTCCATGTTGGCATCTGATTCTTTTGACCAGCTTCAGATACCAAAGAGTTTGAAATGGAAAGGGCTTTTTCCTGAAAAAAGTGGTTAGTTGCATTTTCATAATGTGCATTTAGCATTGTTTAATGGTTTGTTTTTCTTCTGTCTGTCATTACGTCTCATTCAAGCCTTACAAACACAGGAACCGGCTGAACTGAGACTGCAGTTATAAACCTGACTTACTGGAATCCAGTAGAGATTTTAGGCATTTACAGGCCCTCTTAGAACTGAAGAGCCTTAAGAAATGAAAGAAAATCAACACCAATGATGCCACTTTCTAAATACTTTCTTTCTGATACCATTGTACCACTGTGATTAACACTTGAGGTGCACGGTTATTATTGTTAACTCAAACTAAAACCATATGTTTCTGGAAATAAATGTTAACTGAAATGAAATAAAAACAAACTTATTTCAGGTTGTTGCCATTAAGGCAGCATTTTTTTTTTTTTTGTTTAGTTTAAGTTGAACAACTGAAATTTCTAAAAGTAAATAAACTAAAATTATAAATAAAAAATAATAAATATTATAGGCATAAAAAAAACGGAAACTAATAAAAGTGACAAACACAAAAAAACAACTAAAACTTTAAAATTAAAGTGAAAACATACAATAAAAAATAAATCTAATTCAAAATATTAACAATAAATTAAATAATTATAATGATAATAACGATGATGCATTTTGATTTATAGCATGATAATAAAGGATTACTACATGCATGCATCTACAAAAGTCCTTAATAATAATTAATAATTTGGAAATTTATTTTTTTTATGGAGACATAGAAAATACTATATACCATTTTATATATAAAAAAGTTAGATAATAATTTTTAATGACCCTTTTTGTTTATACATTTTTTTTACTACCTCTTGCTCAGACTGTGTTTGTGATTCAGACTGTTTATGAGCCGAGTATCCACACATCTTGTTTTGCTATTTTTCATTTTCCCGACTTGTTTGAGAGATACTAAAGGATCAGATGAAGTTGAAAACACTGAGTATGAGCGAGCTGAAAGCAGGCGTTTCATTTGCTGTGAGATTGATGGGAGCAGCAGATCTGTGGCTTTAAGCATGTGATTCCGAGCTCTAATTCACTCTGACACAGCTGCTCTGCTGCGGTTACACGCCGACCACATCAGGTGTAAATCAAACACCACGCTGCCATAATCACACACTTTTATTGTCCCTTCTAGGTGAGCTGAACTCTCAAAACCCAACAGATACACTCTAAACACCCACGTTTACTCAGAAAGCCTACTCAAATTCTCCAAAGAACTGTGAAGTCAACAGTAGTTTGTGAACTAACATGCACAAGTTTTATTTAGTAATTTGACACTTACTGAATGAGTAAAAACTTTTTTATACATGCATCAATAATGTGTCTGCATGTATGTTATGTGTAAAAATATACTCCGTAAACTTATGAAAAATCTAATGTATTATTAGTATGACCCCCCCCCCCCCCCCCCCCCATGTAAATAAACCTCCATTTAAAAATGAGTAATTATTAAAATAAGGACTTTTGTAGGTGCATGTTGCAATCCTTTATTATCATGGAATAGATCAAAATACTAACATCTAAACAGTCTTATACTTCTATAGTTTTTGTTTTTATATTTATTGTCTTCACTTGAATTTCAGCTAAGCATTCACTGTAAAAAAATTGCAAAAAGTTGAGAAAACACAAAAAATACTAAACACTGTAAAAAAAAAAATCTAAAAGTTGAGAACTTAAAACTTTAAGGCAACCAGCTTCAGGAGATTTTGGAGTTTTCTTAACTTGTTGTTTTCAGTTTATACAACAAAAAGCTGAGAAAATTCAAAAATCTCCTGAAGCTGGTTGCCTTAAAGTTTTAAGTTTTCTCAACTTTTAGATTTTTTTTTTTTTTTTTTTTTTTTTTTTTTTTTTACAGTTTTTAGTATTTTTTTCATTTATTTATTTTTATGCATGCATTCAGAATGAGAAAAAATTCTATTTTATATATGCATCCAGAATGAGGTCACATGGTTTGAGGGGAGGGGTTATAAAGTAAGGGACCGATGACATCAGCCGAAAAGAAAAGTTGTTTCAAAAGTAGAGCAAAGTCAAATCAGTCACTATACAGCCTTTCTTCTCTCTGATGAATTCCTACTCCTTTAAACAGGTTTATATTTTTTGATTTATTATTCTAACTTTATTTCAGGTTTTTCATCCAAACATTCTGGACACTAAAGGGACTGATCCCCACCCTCTGAACTGACTTCCAGTAACTGCCTGCCCAAACACACACACAAACGCTCACGGCTGTGTGAAAAGGTAAATACGTTTTAAGATCTCGGGTCGAGCGTTCAGTGAGAATTTAAAGCCGTGACATTTGCGGTGCAGCCGTTTGTCACAGCGCTGTCTAAAGAGAAGAACATCAGCAGACTCTGCTGACCTCAGACTGACCCCGACACACAACAGCTGCGAGTCAGATGCCTCACACTCACTGAGAGCGTTCGCTCAGGCAGTTCAGAGTCCTTCCAAACCTGGGTGACTTACTTCCCAAATTCTGACTTTTCTTTGCTGAAAATGTATACTTATCCTCAGGCCAATCAAGATTAGGATGAGTTTGATTCTTCATCAGATTTGGAGAAATGTGTCACTGCATCACTGTCTCAGCAATGGATGCTTTCCATTGCTGATCTGGAGAAGACAAAAGCTGAAACAAATCCATCATTAAGAGGTTTTGAGCATCAAACATTATCCATAATATCCCGGTGAGTCCATAATCCATAATAACGCTTCCTCCAGTGAAAAAGTGTTCTGGTCTGAATCAGGAGAGAAATCTGCACAGATCAAGCAGCATTTACAAGCCAAAACAGCTTTAAAGAAATATATGGGGCTGGACTTTTTCACTGCAGGAAGTGTTATGAATTATGGACACACATTTTGGTTAAAAACATCTTGATGATGGATCTGTTTTTGTCTTCTCCAGATGTTAACTGATGGACTGGAGTGGTGTGGATTATACTGATGTTTTTATCAGCTGTTTGGACTCTCATTCTGACGGCACCCATTCACTGCAGAGCATCCATTGCTGAGCAAGAGATGCAGTGACACAAATCTGGTGAAGAAACAAACTCCTCTACATCTCGGATGGCCTGGGGATGAGGACATTTACAGCACACTGCCATTTCTGGCTGAACTATAACAGATCACTAACCGGAGGTATTTTGCATGTTTGGGGTTAAAGTGAAATAAATTATTTCATTCAAATTTCTGGATATTTTATTGCTAGGTCTTTGGCCCTCAGGTGTGTGTGTGTGTGTGTGTGTGTCTGTGTGTGTGTGTCTGTGTGTGTGTGTATGTGTGTGTGTGTTCTTGAGCAGGTGGGACTGCAGACGTGTCTCTCACCTGTGCTAATGGCTGCTTTGATCAGCTGACAGCTCAGATTCCCTCCATCAGTTCAATCATGTCTCTCTTGTTGTAGCTCTGGCTGATCATTTGAACTGAGACTGACCTCTTACAGGAATGTTACGGGTTCAGTAACACCCGAAGATCTGCTGTCAGCACTTGTGCTGTAATGTTGTTTACCACAAAAGACAATTTTTGTGTCGTCCTTCAGTTTGTAAATGCAAACAATAATTGTGTTACTTAAGTACACTTACAATGGAAGTAAGCAGTTTAGTTTCTGCAAAAACTGGTCTGATAACATTTCTGCTCACCAAGGCTGCATTTATTTGATCAAAAATACAGTAAACTAAAAATCTGAAATAATATTTAAATTTAATTTAAAATGACTGTTTTCTATGTGAATATTTGTTAAAATATAATTTATTTCTGTGATCTGCAGCTGTATTTTTAGCATCATTACTCCAGTCTTCAGTGTCACGTGATCTTCAGAAATCATAATAATATACTGATTTGCTGCTCAAGAAACATTTATGATTATTATCAATGTTGAAAACAGTTGTGCTGCACAATATTTTTGTGGAAACCGTGATGCATTTTATTTTTCAGGATTCACAGATAAACAAAGTTCAAAAGAACAGCATTTATTTGAAATAGAAAACACATTATAAATGTCTTTACTGTCACTTTTGATTAATTTAATGCATCCTTGATGTATTAATTTCTTTCATTCTTTTATTCTTGCAGACCCCAAACGTTTGAAGGGTAGTGTGTTTTCCAGGTGTCTGGAAGGGAGGGATTGATATCATCCGAGAAAGTTGGCGACTAAGTTATTATATTTTGATTAAGAGATTAGAAAGACAAACAGGCTTTATTATTGAGAATGACGTGCGCTGATGAATCATTGACAGTGAGAGCAGGAACATGCATTAGGAAAGCAAACAGTTGATTCTGGTTTGACGCTGACAAAGAAAGCCGCAGCATTCCTGCCAGAGGTCAGCCGGAGGCCAGAGCGTTAGCACAAACACCAGCGCTCGCTCTTTATCGTCTTGTCGAGTAGCTTGTAAAATCGACAGGAAATGTCTTACAGGATGCATGTAAATCACATGACAGCTTCTCCGTGAATCCTCAAGCTCGCACTTTCTCTCGCTCACACCGGTGAAACAAAGAGCCGCTGTGTGCGGCATCAGCTGATAAGATGCTCACGGTGTCATAAAAGCGTTTATATGATGCAGATCTCAGATGTTTTGAGTTCTGATAGGTATCAGAGCACAACAGAGCGGCCTTCATCAAACACACACACACAGGCCTCACTGGATACAGATACAGTCACCGGCCGCGCTTTGAAGATCTTATCGCATTAGCAGTTCATTTCCTGTGTGAAACTCGCCAGTGTTTGCGCTGAACTGATTTTATAACCTCGTCCTGAAACCCAGTGAACCGCCTGCATACACAGGGACTGTTCTCAGAAATGTGGCTATAACATTCTGGAAAGGTTCTATTGAAATTATGAAGAGACCTTCTTCCGGTAACACTAATAAGAAAACTTTCCTGTTCAAAGTTGGCTTATAACATTTTTTCAGAACATTTATTTACAGAACCATTAATTGCATTTAGTTTACATTTTTTATAATTTGCATTAATTTATAATTGTAATTTTAATTTTACAAAAACATTCTTCCAGTAACATTAACATAATGTTCATTTTAAAGTTGTCTTGTCTTTAATAACGTAATTTATCCACCATGCAAGTTTTTTTTTTTTTCGACATTCATCTAACTTTTTTTTAAACGTTATTACTACTTGTTTCAGAGAACATTCAAAAGTAATGTTCCTATAATGTTTGCAAAATGCTAAATTGGAATGTTCAAAAAATGTTTGAATGTTAAGGCAACATTCCAATTTATCATTTTGCAAACATATATGCTGTATAACACAGGTTCAATTCCCAGGAAATGCATGCACAGATAAAAATGAAAAATTAATATAATTAAAATTACAGTAATAAATGAGTACAATAAAAATTAACTACAATTAGAAATTAATGTAATATGACTTAATATATATCTAAAGTTGCAATAAATTAAAATACTAATGTATTTATATATAAAACAAATATTATTAATATAAATTAATATAAACTGAATGCAATTATTAAAGTGTTATTTTAGTATCATTTAGATATTTTTATTCATATTTTGAGTCCAATTTCATTTTTTATATTTTATGTTTTCATTTACTTTAGTTTTTTGTGTGTTTTTGTAATTTTTGTCTTTTTTTGTTATTGTTGTTGTTTTTGTAGTTTGTCTGTATAAATTGTATACATTTTTATGTTGTTTTTAGGTTATGCAAATCCATGATGCATTGCGTGAGCTCAGTGTAAACTATCCAGAGAGAAGTCTTGCATAATAAATGCATGGAATCAATTCAATATTTAAAAGTAGCATTTAAAAGGATCAACTGATTTTTTTGTCTTAGTGGATAGTTGTATATGCGTGGTTTGTATGACGGAGCGTGTGCGTGTGTGTTTGCATTGATTGATCATTAACAGGCGTTCAGGTGGGAGTCAGCGAAACGAACACGACCCAATCAGCTTCTGCCTGTCAGAAAGTGACATCATAATCACAGTCTTCAGGCCAGATCTGTGTGTGTGACAGTCTTTGTTCTGTGTGTTTTCCAGGCCTCACCTGTCCCGATCCTGACAGCTCCAGCATTATCAGAGCCATTAAGAGCTTCTGAGGCCATTCAGCAGGTTTAATTACACGCTGCGGCTCAGGACACGTCTGCTGATCATCAGATGCTTCAGGATTTCAAGCGGCACGTGAAAGCACAGTACTTACACGCCTATAAAATCAAAGTGCTCCAGATATCAAAATCACTGTACCATGGTATTTATGGAGGTACCTGGGAGTACTATGCAAATACTGATGAATTGATATAAATAATTAATATAAAATTGCAATTAAAAATTTATATAAAATAGTTCCTTTGCTACTGAAGTAATATATATATATATATATATATATATATATATATATATATATATATATATATATATATATATATATAATTTAATATTTATAATTAATATAGTAACTAAATGTAATTTGAATGCAATTAATGAGTTTATGGATCAGAGTTATTTTAGTTAACTAAAACTGCAATTTTTTTCTTACTTATAATAAACTTTAACTAACATAAAATATATAAAAAGTAAACTTAATTTATTTACACTTTTCTCATTTTCATTTAGTTTGACTTGATGTACTAAAAAAAGCTAAAACTAAAAATGACATCTTAAGAAAAACTTATTTTATAAAAATAAAAACTGGTTCAAAATTTTTATAAAAATTATAATAGTATCTCAATGATATTTATTTATTTATTTGTTTGTTTATAACATTTATTTATTTAACAGATGTTTTTATTCATATAATCATTAATTGCATTGCTAATTTATAATAATAATAATTTATATTATATATTTATATATAATTATAATAATTTATATTATTTATATTATTATAAATTGATTTCCATTTTAATGAGTCAAATAAGTATTTGATCCCCTATCAATCAGCAAGATTTCTGGCTCCCAGGTGTCTTTTATACAGGTAAGGATCTGATTAGGAGCACTCTCTTAAAGGGAGTCTCAGCTTGTTACCTGTATAAAAGACACCTGTCCACAGAAGCAATCAATCAATCAGATTCCATGATAGCCAAGACCAAAGAGCTGTCCAAGGATGTCAGGGTCAAGACTGTAGACCTACACAAGGCTTGGCGCGATTATTCACAAATAGAAGAAACTCAAAATAACTGTCAGTCTCCCTCGGTCTGGGGCTCCATGCAAGATCTCACCTCGTGGAGTTTCAGTGATCATGAGAACGGTGAAGAATCAGTCCAGAACTACACGGGAGGATCTTGTCAATGATCTCAAAGCAGCTGGGACCATAGTCACCAAGAAAACAATTGGTAACACACTACGCCGTGAAGGACTGAAATCCTGCAGCGCCCGCAAGCTCCCCCTGCTCAAGAAAGCACATGTACTGCCCGTCTGAAGCTTGCCAATTATTCAGAGGAGAACTGGGTGAAAGTGTTGTGGTCAGATGAAAAATCCAGCTCTTTGGCATCAACTCAACTCGCCGTGTTTGGAGGAGGAGGAATGCTGCCTATGACCCCAAGAACACCATCCCCACCGTCAAACATGGAGGTGGAAACATTATGCTTTGGGGGAGTTTTTCTGCTAAGGGGACAGGAAAGGGACGATGGACAGGGCCATGTACAGTCAGGGTCAGGGCATTGAAAATGGGTCGTGGATGGGTATTCCAACATGACAGTGACCCAAAACACACGGCCAAGGCAACAAATGAGTGGCTCAAGAAGAAGCACATTAAGGTCCTGGAGTGGCCTAGCCAGTCTCCAGACCTTACTCCCATAGAAAATCTATGGAGGGAGCTGAAGGTTCAAGTTGCCAAACGTCAGCCTCGAAAACTTAATGACTTGGAGAGGATCTGCAAAGAGGAGTGGGACAAAATCCCTCCTGAGATGTGAGGAAACCTGGTGGCCAACTACAATAAACCTCTGACCTCTGTGATTGCCAACAAGGGTTTTTCCACCAAGTACTAAGTCATGTTTTGCGACGGGGCCAAATATTTATTTGACTCATTAAAATGCAAATCAATTTATAACTTTTTTAAAATGCATTTTTCTGCATTTCTTTATTGTCTCTCACTGTTAAAATACCATTAAAATCACAGACTGATCATTTCCTTGTTAGTGGGCAAACGTACAAATCAGCAGGGGATCAAATAATTTTTCCCCACTGTATCTGTTGTAGGGATGTGTGTGTTTGTGTTTCTGTGTGAGAAACGGATGTAACCTGATCTGAGAATGTAATGAGACTCTGGTAAATCCTGCAGGTCTTCAGATGCCAGCGGGCCGCTCATGTCAAGACCTGCCACATTCACCTTCACATCCTCCACCAGAAAACACACAGAATCAGAGCAGAGTTCAGCTTTATCCCAGTGACACTGAGAATGAAGACCAATCAGAAGTCAGTATGCAAATACTGCGATGATGTCATCACTGCTGGATACATTTGAAGAGTGAAGATTCTATCAGTGTAAGTCAACGGAAGGTCAGACTATAAAATTACATTTCTTAAATTGTATTATTTACAACCACCAAAACAGAGAGAGCTGAATTAATTAGAGAAGTTTAGCTCAAAGCATCTCTCTCTCTTTCTGTTTCTGATGATGTATGTTGTGTCTGTGCTTCTGGTCTTCTTTTCTCGCTCCTCATTTATCACGATGATCACATTTTTCTCCGCTGGTTCTTCTGTTATTTCTCAAGAAGATAAATCCAGACCACGTGTGGACGAGGCCATGCACTGAATTCTTTCTGAGTTTTATGATTTGAAGTGCACACTAGTGAGAAAACTGTAAATTATCCTAATTTTAACAGTAAAAGATTGTAAAAATGCTACGATAGAAAAATCTGATTATTGATTAACTTTAAGTTCCCTCCTTATATACACTGACAAACTGTGGTAGATCTAACAGGATATTTATGTATTTTCACAAGTCAAGTCAAGTATCCTTTATTTATATAGTGCTTTTAACAATACAGATTGTGTCAGAGCAGCTTAAATAGTAAATGAAGTTTATCTGAAAGTGTAGCAATGCACACAGGTTTTCTGAAAGGGGTAGCTTTAGGGTTAGGGGATAGGAAATATCATTTGCTCAGAATAAAAGCAATAGAAGTCTATGGAAAGTCCCCAAAATTCACAGAAACAGACGTGTGTGTGTGTGTGTGTGTGTGTGTGTGTGTGTGTGTGTGTGTGTGTGTGTGTGTGTGTGTAAATGCTGAGCCAGTGGCTCCGTCTCTCCTCTGAACACATGATTGATGAACTCCATCAGAGAGAGAGAGAGGAAATGTGGTGAAGAGAGGAGCACAAAGAGCTGAGGGACAGTGATGGATGTGAGCTGATTGCGCTGTTGTTTGACACTCTCAGATTTGTCATGGTGTTAGTGTTTAATGAATGAGTGTGTGCTGTTATTGTGTGTCTCAGGCTCAGATCATTCACTTGCACTGGGCCGCAGAACATCAATATTTCCTCAATGGTTGAGAAACGCACTGAATGAAGGACTTTGGGTTTGATGTTTTGCAGGTGTTGATGTGAATCTGAGACTGAAGTCAGTGTGTCTGAGTATTTGCTCTGACGTAATGTCATTAAACAGATCTGCTAAGCTTTCCTGGCAGGTGTGTGTGTGTGTGTGTGTTTTCCACCGACAAGCTGCTGGTTCTCAATTTGAACCTTTTTTGCCAATTTCCATCCAATTTAGTTCGGAAAAAGCAGCGCTGACTCCTCAAACCTGCCAGGTTCATACCAGGAATGAGTGTAAACATTAATGACTGGAAGCAGGTATCACAATGACTTGAAACATACTCCAAATGTTTTTGTTTTTTAAAAAAATAGGTCTCTTCTGCTCAGCAAGGCTGCATTTATTTGATCAAAAATACTGTAAAAATGTGAAATATTATTACAATTTAAAATAACCGTTTTCTATATGAATATCTGTTAAAATGTAATTTATTTATGTGATCAAATCAGAATTTTCAGCATCATTACTCCAGTCACATGATCTTCAGAAATCATTCTAATATGCTGATTTGCTGCTTAAGAAACATTTCTGATTATTATCAATGTTGAAAACAGTTGTGCTGCACAATATTTTTGTGGAAACATTATATTTCCTGGGATTCACAGGTGAACAGAAAGTTCAAAAGAACAGCATTTATTTGAAATAGAATCTTATTAGAAATGTCTTTAATGTCACTCTTGATCAATTTAATGCATCCTTGATGAATAAAAGTATTCATTTCTCTTACTCCAAACTTTTTTTTCACCCAAATTTCTGAATGCTTATTTTTAATCATCTAAGAACATTAAAATGTCCTGTTTTTTTTTTGTGATTAGAACGCTATTCAAAGGTTTATAATAAAGCTTCTTAAATGTTTTACAAATTGTATTTTCACCCAAAATATAACGTTATATGAATGTTCATTTTTAAATGGAATATTCTTTTAACAGAGAACGTTCATCAAGTACAAATAACATGAGGACTTTTTAACTCTGTTGATTTCAGAACGTTTTCTCAACGTTATAAGAATATAGTTATTCCAAAAAAAAAAAAGTCATGTGGATATTCAAAGAATGTTGTCACAAGAATGATCCATAAACAAGTTTAAGAGAGTTTTGTCTGAACATTTATATAAAAAACGCTTGTGAATGTTGTGAGAACTTTCTCTGTTAGCTGGGATGAAAGCTCATGATGAGATGAAAACACAGAATGACGTCTGATGTTAAATATGTTCTCAGACCTGGTGATTGTGGAGTGTGTTTGTTCTGATGGCTCTCCTCCAGCTGCCTGATTAAACTGTAACTCAACAGCACTAACGGCCAATTAGAGCTGATTTATGAGCTGACGGACGAGGATGGTTTTTAGCTCTTGTGCAGGTATTGAACAGGTTGTGGGGTCAGATCCCAGCGTGACCTCGGCTGTGAGGGTTACAGTAAGACTGCTGAGTGCTTCTCTGTGGACTAGAGGTCAGAGGTCACACTGTCCTTGAGTCTGGACAGATAATTGATGGGCTGAACTTTATGATTTTCCAAAGCGCTGTTTCAGAATCTAGTTAGTGGTTTTGTTGTGTACTGCCTACATAGACAGCAGTCTTCACGGGCAGTATCCTAAATTAAGTGACTAAACTAACAAAAATCTGTTATTCTTTGGTATTATTTATGTACAATTTCAGTATTTATTAACATTTGGAATCACTGTAGCTTTTCTTTTTATATTTTCACTTTTAATTTTAGTTTAGGTATTAGTAATTTTGTTATGTGCTTTAGTTTTTTTTTTTTTTTTTTTAAATATTTCTATTTAGCTTTTTTTAAGTTTGTCATGTAATATATATATATATATAATACTTTATTTCTACTTCATTTCAATTAAGGAAACAATTTCTAATTGTTTTAGTTTCAGTAATTTTAGTCCTTTTTTAAAATTTCAGTTAGTTGTCAAGGAAACATTTATTTGTAGATTTTATTTTTGTTTGCTTGTCTGTTTTAAGTTTGTTTTTCATCTGTTTTTGTTATATATATATATATATATATATATATATATATATATATATATATATATATATATATATATATATATATATATTATGCTTTATTTCAATTAAGGTAACGATTTCTATTAGTATTAATTGTAGTACTTTTAATTTTAGTCCTTCAGCTTTTTTATTTCAATTACTTGCTAAGCAACATTTCTGAGTTTTAATTTTAATTTTCTTTTAACTAACATTTATATTTTATTGTAATTCTACTTTATTACAATTAAGGAAACAATTTTGAATAGGGTTTAGTAATTTTAGTCCTTTAAATTAAACTTTTTTTATTATCATTATTTCAGTTAGTTGCCAAGGCAAAAATTTAAGTTTAAGTTTTTCTTCTAATATTAATATTTATTTTATTTCTGTTTTATATTTAAGGAAATTATTTATCATAGTTTAAAATTTTTGTAATTTTAGTACTTAAACCTTTATTTCATTTAGTTGCCAAGGCATTTTACTTTTATTTTGTTAATTAAAGTTTAAGATTGATTAAAGATTTCTATCACTTTGTCCACCATCATGAATGTCTGTTTTTCCACTAAGCATTCTGGGATTGCCTTCTCTGCATAGACACGAGTCTGTCTTAAACTCTGAAACCTCCTTCAGTTTCCGATCTTGCGTTTGTGAACGCCCCGCAGCTTTAGGTTTGCTGAAGAATTAGTTGTTGTGCCTTGTTATTGGCTAGTAAATTGCTAGTTACTGTGTGTTTGTCAGGTTAATTAGTAGCTGGTGTGTTGGTGTCTGGCGGCCTGCGGCTGTTTGTTCGCTGAAGATGCCCACGGGGAAATTTACACGCTCCCTTCGGCTGCTGTTTTTCTTTTCTGCATGCAAAAATACAATATCTGTAGAGTCTGTCTGTTCCCTCTGGCAGAAGCCTACTGCGTCTTTAAACAAATGCTAGCAAAACGGTTAATGTGAGTACATGGAAATGTAATGACTTGCAATAGGAAGAGCAATAATAACACACAATGTATAATTACCAAGAATATGATTTATAGCTACACTTCACATGTTTTTGGTTTGTACATGTACACTGCTATATATATATATATATATGTATGTATGTTAAGTGCTGTCAAACGATTAATCGTGATTAATCGCATCCAAAATGATTTACATACTATATGTGTGTGTAGTGTGTTTATTTATTATGAATATATAAATGCACACACATGCATGTATATATTTAAGAAAAATAAGTTATGTTTAGATTTTAAATATATTTATATATAAAATAAACATATTAATATAAATATATATTGATACGTAAATACATGTAAATATTTTATAATAAATGTACACCGTACACATACATATAGTATGTAAACAAAAACTTTTATCGCGATTAATCGTTTGAGAGCACTAATATATACATATATATTATATAAATCATTTTTTTAAAGAAATTATTACTTTTATTAATCAAAGACGCATTAAATTTATCAAAATTGTCAACAAAGACATTAAAAAATTTCTATTACAAATAAATGCTGTTCTTTTGAACTTTCTGTTCATCTGTGAATCCTGAAAAATAAAATGTGTCACAGTTTCCACAAAAATATTGTGCAGCACGACTGTTTTCAACATTGATAATAATCAGAAATGTTTCTTGAGCATCAATCAGTATATTATTATGATTTCTGAAGATCATGTGACACTGAAGACTGGAGTAATGATGCTGAAAATACAGCTGCAGATCACAGAAATAAATTACGTTTAAACAGATATTTGCATAGAAAACAGGTATTTTAAATTGTAAAATATTTCAAAAAATTTTATCAAATAAATGCAGCCTTGATGGACAGCAGAGACTTTCAAAAACATCTTATCCACAAACTTTTGAATGGTATTTTTATTTTATTTTTTTATTTTATTTTATTTTATGCACCTCTGCTCTCAGTGACTCATTTGAACGTGCCCGTGGCTCAGTTTAGTCTCGTAACCCGTGTGACCTCTGCAGTTGCGTTTCAGTTTGGACTGTTTTCCATGTCAGCTGTGCTTCTGTCTTTACATCCCTGACAGCTGAGGGCTTGTAAATCATTGTCTTCTAATTTGACCCTAGTCTTCTGATCTCAGACCTGCTCCAGACACCTGAGACGGCACAGAATGTCCCGTGTATCTGTGAGTCTCATCTCAGGCAGGTGACGTGTTTGCTGAGGGTTAATTTATGACACTGAGAGAAGCTGATAATTGTATCTCCTGTCCGTTGGTTTTGATGTATAGTGTTAATAATGATTGTCCTGTTTGTGTCCTGCGTTCGACCTCATTCTGACTATAACCAGGTTAACCGTTCCTGAGTTACAGCTGTTCAAAGACGGGCCTTGTAATCTGTTAACAAGCGTGTTTGTGTTGTAGTTTGATGGTGAAGGTGTCAGGAGGCTCGTAAACGCAGGCACACCCTTTCGACACGACTGAACTCCATCTCATAAACGTTTAACACAACTCAAGGATGCAGCAAACGCCTGTTTCCAGCTGGTTGTTTAGTCATCCTTCAATTATTTGCTGTCTTTCTTCTGTGTTACTCAGATTCAAACAGCTTCACACTGATGTTCAGGACAGTCCTTGACCTCTCGTTGTAAGGATTTCCAGGTCACACATTAGGTTTTGGTGTATTAATTCACAACACATTTTATCTGGTTTTGTGAAAGTCAGTATTTGAGTATTCAGATTTATATTCATGTTTATCCATTCAGGCTTTTAGACTGGGATGTAGAGGTTAAAAGTGAAGGTCAGGCTTCAGAGCATCTCCATATTTCCCAAAAAGTCTACCCGTATTTGATATTACTACTGTAACTTTTACATTAACATTAAACAGCAGTCTATTATTGTCAGGATTTTAGATAGACTGCATTACCTGCAACAGTAACCTAAAACAACCAATAGATTAATTTAATTTAATTTAATTTAAAGACACATTTTAAATTTTATTTTATAGAAATAATGTAAACTAAGTAAATATAGTCACAATGGTTTAGACATTTTTATGCTATTTTATTATATTTTAATTTACTGAAATGATATACACTACGTGAATATAGTCACAATGGTTTAGTATTTTTTTATTTTATTTGTTTTGTATTTTATCTTATTCAGTTTTATTGAAATAATATACACTACATAAAGTCACAATGGTTTAGACATATTTTATTTTACTGAAATAATGTATGCTAAAGAATCACATATGTACCACAAAATGAGATTTGTTTTGTTGTTTTAATATAGAATATTTACTATTATCTTTATAATACAGATAGATTATTATTATTATTATTTTGTTTTGACATGTACACTAAATAATCAACCAAATACTACCTGTCACGAATCTGGTTCGTGGTCTTCCGTCCACTCGCCATCAGAGGTCGGTCTTCCATCATATTGACTCTCACACCACACAGACTGTTGCACGTCACACTGGACTGCATTTCCCATCATCCATTGCATTAATCCCACATTGCACTGATTAACAGCTGAATCCCATCAGACACACTTTATAAGCCTTGGACTTCTCCCTCATCGCCGAGAATTGTAAGCACACATCGCTACCCTAGCTGATAGCTGAGCCTTTCGTAGTCATAGTTTTGCCTTGCTGTTTCGGACTGTGTTTGCCCCTGCCTGGATTATCTCTCTTTGCCTTGCCCTGTTGGATATTGTTCGCCAATCGAAGACCCACGCTTGTCCTAGGAATACTCTTTGTCTTGCCTCGTCTATGTCTGTTTGCTGGGTATCAACCAATGCTTGTTTCATGACCATGCCTTTCAATAGCACGCCTCACGCTTCTGTCACTCCGTTACACTACCGGATGCGTATTAAAGTAAACTCTCCAAAAAGTTGACTCTTTTTTATTAATTTTCTTTTATTTTCACAATGTACACCAGAGAATCAGTCACATGCAGCGGAATGTGTATTCAAGTAATATAATATAATATAAGCAATAAAACAGTCTCACAGAAAAAAGAGAGCAGAGTGTTTGCATAAAAGGTGTTTGACTCCATAAAAGCGTTTCGTTTCAGCTGATGCTTCAGATCTAATTTGGTCTTGCTATAATTTTTAGGGCTGTTCCTGCTTCTGGAAAGTCTTCAGGCCACCTGTGCTGCTGGAAATCCCCCTCTAGGGAACTTCATATAGTGCTGCGTCTGTGTGTGTGTGTGTGTGTGTGTGTGTATCCACATAGAAACTGTGCCACTTGAATCTTTGAAGCTGTTCATCATTATTAGCCTATTTTAGTGTCTCAAAAGTACACCAATTATGTTCAGACCTACTTGAAGCAGTAGAAACCACCTAGCAACCACACGGCAACAGACACTCACAGCATCCTTGCGTTACAGTGAGTTTTGCTCAGTTTATTGGTGCTCATGCAGCAGCTTGTTTTACTGTAAACACGTATCAAGCATCTGCTAAGCCGATTTGGGCAGGAAATGCGTAATACAGCTTTCGGACACACACACACACACACACACACACACAGCTGAAGACTGAATTAATTAGAGGCTGGAGTGTAAGTCTGCTGATCTCAGCTCAGCGTCTCATGCCTTTATTTAGCGTGTAAACACTAAGCTGCTAATACTATTAGCTGAGGATGAGGTTTAGCGTCAGTGAGACTGTAAGAGAGATACGCTGGCCTGCACCGGCATCATCTGTGTGTTTATTCATGTAATCAAGCTCAGTTACAGCTCTCAAGCCTTTTTTAAAGATGCTGATTGGCTGTGATTGTGTTGCATCACAATGGTTTAGACACACTGATGGAGTCTGGAAGAGAGCCAGGCTGGAAAATAGAAATCTAAATCAAGACAAACATTAGATTATAATGATTAATAATTAGATTATTATTCATTCATTCTTTCTTTTTTTTTCTTTTTTTACATTTTTAATATTTCAAATGTAAAAGAAAAAAAAAACATTTTAAAATGTTTATTTTAAATTTAGCCTGTTAAAATGTATTTTATTTTTTAGCATTTCTATTTTTAAGAACCCACTGATATTTCAATGGTTAAATATTAATGCTAATTTTAATTAGCATTAATTTTTGCTTAATTTCCCCATTTATTTATTTAGTTTGATTTTAGGATATTTTACTTAATTTTTAGTGCATCGAAAAATGTAACTGTTTACTAATTTCATGAAGCCTGTTTGTACAATTTACCTAAAAAATGTTACATCTGAATGTTTCCTAAATGTTCAAACAATTCTATTTTTGAAAATGTTTCTTTTTACATACAAACATTAATGGAACGTTCCATTATCCAAACATTATAGAAACGTTACATTTGAATGTTCTCTGAACATTCTGAAATAAGTAGTAACATTTAAAAACCTTTAGATGAACATCCAAACAAAACATTTCCGAAAACAAATAAGTTAGAACAAATGTTCAAATAGTAGAGCATGGCGCTAGCAACGCCAAGGTCATGGGTTCGATTCCCAGGGAAAGCAAGAGCTGATAAAATCTAAAAACTGTAACTTGAATGCAATGTAAGTCGCTTTGGATAAAAGTGTCTGCTAAATTCATAAATGTAAATGTAAATGTAGTAGAAGAAGGTTTGTTCAAAGTCAAGCCCAGACAAAGTGAATAAATGACAGAAAGCAATTACACACACACACACACACACACACACTCCCACAGTAATTCATCGGCTGTCAGCTTCACACACACACACACACACACACACACACACACACTCCCACAGTAATTCATCTGCTGTCAGCATCACACACACACACACACACACACACACAGACACACACACTCCCACAGTAATTCATCTGCTGTCAGCATCACACACACACACACACACACACACACACACATGCAGTCAAACACTCTCACATCAACAACAGCAGACTGGGAGTGTTTAAGCCTTGATGAGTGTATTTATTGTGTTGTGTGATTGTGACACAAAGCCTGTTCATTTTCACACATTGTTCTGTGGGGTTACATACATGATTTCAGGACAGCGTCCCTGAGCTTTTATTCTGTAAATACACACACAGTGAGAGAGAGAGAGGACATAAATCTACTGACACTATCTCCGAAACATTTCCTAGTGTCGACCTTGGCAAATGTGCAGGCGGCAGGAGAGAGAATAGGATGATTGTGTGTGTGTGTGTGTGTGAGGAGCTGGATGATATACGACCAGTCAAGTGGAGTCGATTATAGAATGAAACGTGTGTGTGTGTGTGTGTGTGTGTGTGTGCAAGGGCTTTTTTTTGGACCAATTGTTTGTGCTTGTTATATAGAGCAGTTATAAGGGACATCACTAAACATACTACAGAAACAAAACCATTGACATCACAGCAGAACATGTCCATGTCATATTTCACCCCAATATCAAATCTTAATATGAGTATAAATTTAAAGTATTATTACCGTATTTTGTACATTAAAATCCAGGTCATATTTCAGACAAAATAAATAAATAAAAATAATATTATAAAGTACTTTAATTGAAATAAATTGAATTTATCCAAAAATAATAACAACAAAAACTTATTTTATTTCAGTTAATTACCAAAGTTTCATTTAGTTCATCTTAAAGGAACACTCCACTTTTTTTTGGAAATGGGCTCATTTTACACCTCCCCTAGAGTTAAACAGTTGAGTTTTACCGTTTTTGAATCCATTCAGCCGATCTCCGGCTCTGGTGGTAGCACTTTTATCTTAGCTTAGCATAGATCATTAAATCGGATTAGACCATTAGCATCTCGCTCAAAATGACCAAAGAGTTTTTCCTATTTAATACTTGACTCTTCTATAGTTAGATCGTGCATTAAGACTGACGGAAAATGAAAAGTTGCGATTTTCTAGGCTGATATGGAACTCTACTCTCATTCCGGCGTAATAATCAAGGAACTTTGCTGCCGTACCATGGGTGCAGTGTTGCCAACTTCTTTCAATGGAAAGTAGCTAAAGCCAGTTTGAAAATTCGCTAAATGTCGCCAGATGACGTCATGCGCTAATTACCATAATCATGATGTCATCGCGTCATATTAGCTTTTACATTTGTTGTCTCTCTGTGCTCATACTGTATTTTACGTTGTGGCAGTACCAGCGATCACAGAGACTCTGTTTGTCAAAGAAGTCGCTAGATTTGTCTCTAGTCGCTTTTTTGGAAAAAAGTCACTAGGGGGGTCTGAAAAGTCACTAAATCTAGCGGCAAAGTCGCTAAGTTGGCAACACTGCATGGGTGCAGCAGGTGCAATGATATTACGCAGCGCCTGAAAGTAGTCCCCAGCTAGGTAACTAGTTATGATACAGCTGGGGACTACTTTCAGGCGCTGCGTAATATCATCGCGCCTGCTGCACCCATGGTACGCCAGAATTATAACGCCAGAATGAGAGTATAGTTCCTAGCCATATCAGCCTAGAAAATCGCAACTTTTCATTTTCTGTCGGCCTTAGTACACGATGTAACTACGGAAGACCCAAGCTTTAAATAGGTAGCTAAAAGTGCTACCACCAGACACGGAGATCGGCTGAATGGATTCAAAAACGGTAAAACTCTACTGTTTAACTCTAGGGGAGGTGTAAAATGAGCCCATTTCCAAAAAAAGTGGAGTGTTCCTTTAAAACAATAAAATGACAAAAACACACAACAAAAATATTAAAACTTAAATTAAAATTATATATATATATATATATATATATATATATATATATATATATATATATATATATATATATATATATATATATATTATCTCAATGATACTAAAATAACATTTATATTTTTGTTACATTGCATTCATATATTTTACAATATTCATATAAATGTATAAATCTGTGTACATTATGCAAATTTATTTAAAAAATATTATTAATCTACTATTTACATGAATATAGTAAAAGGATATAGTAATGTATTAAAGAATACTGTACTGTATTCTCTAATGTGATTCTCATTACTGTAATGATAATTACAACAAACCTCAACAATAACAGCATAATGAGAACATTTAGGTTTAAATATGTCATGGGTCCTATCGTGTATACACATGTTAATTTATAATAATTTATTTCAGCAGATTTGTTTTTAAAAATTATTATAATTAAAGTATTTATTTTATTTTCCTGTTTTAATAGATTTTAATTTTTTTTTTAGTTTTGAATAGTTATAATGTTTTTATTTTAGTGATTAAACATTTTATTATATTTTTTTAAATGTATTATTATTATTATTATTAATTATATTATTATAATTAATTTTTTGTAGTTGAGAGTCCAGGACGTCCTGCTGTAGGATTAATCTCTGCTCTGCTCTAAACACCGGGTCACTTTGATGTAGGTCATGAGATTCACTTCAGACGTTTGCCAGACTGCATTTATAACCATGAGATCGAATAAACAGCTGGACGTGTGTGTTTAATTTATATCAGCCTGACAGGAAGCACACGGGACAATTACTCCTGACAGCACACACACACACACACGGCTCATTTATCCTAACTATTCATGCTCTCTCTCTGTGTTTTGCGGTGGAAATAGTGAGGTAAATTCCCCCGTATGATTCAGGTTAGAGGATACAGTCTCTGCTGCTCCGATAAGGATTGAAATCCTGTTTTGCTTCATATCAACTTGCTAAACCAAATGGGAACTCGCAGTGATTTATAACTGCAGTGTTTTTCAACCTTGACTCATAAAGTGTTTGTCACAGCCCGTCCTTTTTATTTCTTTTAAGGTTAACAGGAAGTACTGCCCATATAAGCATGGGGTATAAACCTTACGCTACACTCCCAAAGCAAACGTTTCAAAGCGGCCTGAACTCTGGCTCATGACCGGTCATTCGTGACCCAAAAATGGATTCCCAAAACAATCATAAAATGCAAATAACCCTATAATCAAGCATAGTAGTTTTGTGGTTTGTCTATTAGCGTCTATATTATTGAGTTATTATAAAAAAAAAATATTATAAATTAATTATTATATTTTTTGTTTTATTGCAGCACATGTTGAATTATTATAATTAAATGTTTGATTTTATTTTTGTATTTGAATTTATTTTTTATACATTTATATTTATGTTGTTATTTGTGTTTTTGAATGATTGAATTATTAGAATTAAATTATTTGTATTTTATTTCAGCAGATATTTGTGAATGATTAAACTTATAATTAAATTGTTCTATTTTATTGGTTATATATTTATTTTATTTTAATATTTTGCAGATTTGTTTTCTTCACACTGTATAATAAAATAACTTATTTTTGTTTTAATTATTAAATTATTAGAATTACATCGTATATACATATACATTTTTATGTTTTGTTTGTGTTGCTGAATTATTATAACTGATGTCATTTATTATAATTATTTATTGAATTACTAGAATTAAAAAGTTATTATAATTATTTAACTTCAGAAAATGTTTTTTAATTATTCAGTTATAATTAAATAATTGTATTATTTATTTGGCAGATTTGTGTTTCTGCGCACTATATAATTAAACAAATTAATTCATATATATATTTTTTTATTATTTCAGCATATTTTTTAATTATTAAATTATTCAAATTAAATACATGTATTATAATTGTTTTTATTTCAGCAAGTTATTAAATTTGATTTAAATCATTTTATTTGTATGTATTTATATTTATTCTATTTTATATTTATACAAATTTGTGTTTCTGCACACTGTGTAATTAAATTAATTTATAAATATAATTTTATTTTTATTTATAATTATTAAAATATTATAATTAAATTATTAAAATTATTTTTATTTCACCAAATATTTTTTTAATTTCTAAATTTGAATTACATTATTTTATTTATTTTTATATATTTATTTGATATTTAGCAAATTTGTGTTTCTGCACACTGTATAATTACATACATTTATTCATATTATTTTCATTTTATTTCAACAGATGTTTGTGTCATTAAATTATTATAGGTATTATATTTAGCAGATTTGTGTTTCTGAATTATTATAATTGAGTTCATTTATTATAATTATTTGTTTCATTTAATTTGAACAGATTTCAAATTTGCAGTCTTTCTCTTCCATGAATAGGGAAAATATGAAGAACTAAACAGATCAAATAAAAATATGCTGCACTAAACAGATTTTTCCCCCGGGTGAGAATGACCCTCCCCCTCCCCTGCTAATAAGGATCTTGTTTCTACAGTCATCTTTTGTCCGTTAAACGCTTTTGATACTTTGTTGAGTTGCCAGCTGATGTCCAAGGTAAAATCTGTGTCCTGTGTCCCTCCACCACACTGGTCCGATCCCCTAAACTATAAATCTGTCACTGGACATGGCCCTTGCTTTATTAATAATCCCAAATGAAGGGCCGTGTGTGCTCATACATGGAAACATCTCATCTGTGTGAAAGCAACAGGAAATCAGCTCATCCTGACAAATGCTTTCTGTTGGAGAGCCACAGATCGGACTGAAGGAGAGCAGCTGTTCATGCAGGACAGTGATGGAGGATCTCTGGGACTCATCCGTAAAAATGTTTTATGAGATGCAAATGCTTTCCAGACTCTTATTAAAGAGCTGAAGGGCAGGTCACGGGCCTCGGGGCTTTTTCTCAATAATTCATCCGTCCAAACACCACTGCTTCTTATACGGCATGTGTTTTGAGTAACATGTTCTCTGTGTCGGGTGTAACTGACTAAACTACAGTTTTCACCGCAGTTCAGCTGATTTCCAAACCTGTTTTGTGCATGAATTACACTGCAATCAGTTCCAGTAGTTTTCTAAAAGTGGAAGCAGATCTCCATTCCCAGCCATTCTCAGGAGATTTCTTTTTTAAATTATTTTTTTATTTTTTTTTTTTAGGCAGATTTGTGTTTTTAAAATGTTGTTTTATTATAATTAAATTAATTAATTTTTTATTATTATTTATTTTATTTTAGCTGAATTATTACAGCATAGTACAGCATTATTGTTATATAATTATAATATGCTTTTAGCAGATTGTTTTTTTTTTTATTATTATTTTATTTTAGCAGATTTGTGTATGTAAAATTTGCAGCCTTTTCTTCCATCCAGGAAACATAATATCTGTTCTTTCTCTGTCTCTTGTCTTGAGTTTCGTCTGCATGAGAAGATGTTGGAGAATCGTCATCAAACTCAATGGGTTCCAGCTATTTTCTAAAAGTGGAAGCGGATCTCCATTCCCTGCCCTTCTCAGGAAAAATCATCAGTTGAGTCAGTGAGCAGATAAGAAGGGAGTTTATTACTGCTCAAAAAGTCTGATCTCACGTCACCGTTGTGAATTTCCTCTTTGAAGCTTATCATTGTTTATCTGAGATGTCATGTTAAAATAAGCAGCAGTAAGTCATGTGATCCCAGACGGCTTCACCTGAACACACAAAACGCTGAGACAGTAGAGCAGATGCTTTCTGTTTGGGGATAAAACACACTATAAATATTTTCTGTCAATATCAACATCTCTGTATAATTTAGTATGTTTGCATCCCTGAAGAATACCAGTGAATCTGCTATAAGTTAGCTGATGTTACTTGCATATACAGTACAGTAGAAGTCTTAAAGGTACAGTAGGGAATTATTAGGAAGAGAGGACTAAGGAATAAGTGCAGAATCTGGCTGTTGAAGAGTTTAAATGAGGAAAAATGTGTTTTGGATCTGGAATACACATGCACACACCCATTGCACAAATTCTCTAATGATATTAAGTGATATTTAGTTGTGTGTTTATTGGCTGCGCAGCAACCGTTTGGCCCAAAGCAAGAGGAAACACTCTCTGTGCCAAAAACCTTCGAGCTGTAATCTATAGCAAATGTGACGAGGGCTAAGTATTGACAGAATTCCAGTTCACAAGCTTTTGATTCAATTTGATTACTATTTCAATTGATATTGATATTGATTGATTTGGATATATCAGGAACAGTACATGCCAATTTTTCTTAAAGAAAACAATCTCTCCCCTAATGCTGTAAAGTTTATATTAAGAAAAACGGACATGTATGTTTACAGAGTAAACAGGGAACCCTGTTATATAATTAAAATGTATTACACTATTAAACGTTAAACAACATAATCCAAATTCAACTGACTTTTCTTCTTCTTTTTTAGATCTAATCAACACTCAAACTGAAACCGTTGCATAGAGACATCTAAATTGCACATAAGGCCGTTTTATATCAACTTTTTAATAAAATAATTATATTTCCAGTCCACTTTTTTGTTGAAATATAAACATTTACATGGTGGTTGTCATAACTTGTTTTCATGACATATTGATCCAAACATACATTAAATAAATAATGAAGACATCACTAACAGCTTAAGTAAAAGTATAAAGACTATATGATATAGTAATGAGTTATTTTTATAGATTGACTAACAGTTTGAATGCTTTTCTGAGGTAAATGTGACATTATTGGCATTTCTGTGGTTGAAACACAGATTGATTAATTAAATGAGACATGATTCATTCAGTAAGTATGTTATAAGTATGTTTGTTTTGTCTTTCAACACCTTCTGATATTCATTAATGTTTATTTTGCGCTTTACTGCCGTTTGAAGCGGCTATGGCTAACGCCACATTAATAAGCACCAAAACGCTTTTATTGTTTACATTTCGCAATAAAATTGACAGAATTTGAGGATAAAACATTGACTTCCGAGTTTAAGAATCAATATCGGTTCATCGATGTGAAGGTCAGTTAAAAGCATTAATACAATATTGTTAACCCAGCTGTGAGTGACTGATGTGAAGCGCTGTGTGACATTAGCATGCTAATAATAAGCTATCAACAGGTTTTTTAATAAGCATAAATAGATGCTGGGTAAAATAAATAAACCCTAATACTGTAAGTGCTTAAACTCTCTAATCAACAGCTGTTATTGAAGAAAACTGTCAGTCAGAACAGATGACTGTAAACAGTGAGGGCCGTCAGCGGTGCACAGAGGTTTGTGTGTGTGTGTGTGTGTGTGTGTGTGTGTGTTTATGATGTGCACATGTGAGTGTGAGAGGTACATCTGTCTCTCTCGGATGTGTTTTAGTGTTGTGTTGCAGCTGTTACCCTCAGGAAAGCAAGAACATGGCCCAATGCCATCAGACTCTTGTCAAATCCTCCATAATGAATTGCGTGAGTTGTTTAAGGCCCTGAATTGATGCTCTGGGGATTTACTGTGGCTTTTGTGATCGGAAAGGCTTTCTGAAAGATTAGAGTATTTTGTGTTTGTTTGTCTCAGAACTATTGCTAAAATGTCACACCTGTTTCTGTTTGATCAGGTTACAGATGAAGCTCTATCATGTCATGCTGCTAACTATTTGGATTTTTTTTTTTTTTTAAATCATCAAGACAAGCTTTATGTCGGCTTGAGAAAGTCTCACTAGAAAGTTTGAAGTGAATTTAATCGCTTTAATCAGAAGGTTTTAAGTTTGGGGTAGTTATAAGTTTGGTAAACTTCTTTAAAAAGAGACCAAACATTATCTGTGCTCCAAAGCATTCAAGATTTTTGATAGTTTAAGTTGGAAATGTAATTTTCAGGTCTATGCTCAAAAAGTGGTTCTCAGATAATAAATTAATCATAACTTTTCCATAAATATAATCTAGTGTCATAAGATCCCCTAAAAATGTAATATATTAAACAAAAAACATATAGTGCATTAATTTCATTGCAAGAATTGGGGGAAAAAAATGGCACGTGAACCAAACCAGAGGGTTCATTTTGTTTGGTCTGTTCAGGGACATCACAAACTTCAGTCGACACAATATATCAAAATATCATTGAAATATTAATTCAAACTTAACATATCCATGAGCTGTATATGTATATTTTAAAGTGAGAGTTTAAAGATTGCATAAAATCTAAATTTACTATATGTATTTTGTTAGTGCATATTGGTAGTCTTGAGGTGAACAATTAATCCGTGCAAGTTAATCCACTGAAAAAAATATAGTTTGTCTTGGTAAATTTGAATCAAAATAGTCACTCCAAAAAAAACTAAACAGAGCATCTTAGACACATTACAACCAACAAAGAAAAAGAGAACAAGCAGAATGCTAAAAATACAAATACATGATTACACATAAAAATCAAACTCAAACACAACAAGTTACCTAAACATAATAAAATATAAGGAAAAATAGAGAGGTGGTGACAGGGAGAGCTAATAACCAAGAGCAGTTAGCACAGAGAAGTCTAAAATCAAGAATACAGTACTAATGTTGACAGTGCTCAGTTGTCAACAACCATTTTTTAAGATGAAACTGAAA
>NC_136760.1:27526464-27623964 GCF_936440315.1 Barbus barbus
TGCACATCTTCACAGATTACTTTTGTAACGAGTATTTTGAAGACACTAATTGAATTCCTCCCCTTGGATAGATTAATTGATTAGTGCTTTATTGAGTCCATGTGGGAAACGGGGATGCATTGGTAGCCAGCAATTTCAATATTTTTCTTTGGTACATTAAGGTCAGACACTTTCTTTTACTTTCTTTCCATTATTTTTTTTGCAATTTTTCAAATGTCTTTTATTAATTTTTTTTATGTAAATGATTTTATTTTACGCATCCCAAACCCTCAATCTTTAAATATAATACATCATATAATACAATATTTATCTTTTTTTTTTAGATTTTCCATATATTTGAATATGAAAAAATGTGATAATACACCACAAAAATATAAAAAATAAGTTTAATGAAAAAATATTAAAAATAATTTAATATAATAATTTCTAAAAAAATATAAAAAATTAAAATAATTTCTTCTAATTATTATACAACATATATAGTCAATCTTTAAATATAATACATCATAAAAATAAAGCATTAATTTAAATAAAACAAAGAATCTATGATGTTCTAAAGAAAATGGTTTTATGTGTGTGTGTGTGTAAAAAATAAAAATAAAAATCTATATTAAATTGTTTTTTTGCTAAATAAAATCATAAAAACATTCTTCAAATTATCAATCATATTATTCAATCATGACTTTTTAATTATAATTTTTTTGTCTTTCTGTCCAAAGAGTCAAAAGTGTCAGTGAACAGCTTGAGATGAAATATGAGGAGTGACATTTGAAGAAAAAGGTAAATATCACTTGTGAATAGATTAATTTAATTGTGTGTCATTTCCATTCAAGCCATAATATTTTCAAATTATGCACAAATGTGAATTTTGTATTCATGACAGGGCAAGAATGGTGCTTTGGAAGAAATGCATGTATATCCACTGGTGGACAAAATTAAATTCTCTTAATTTTCTCAGTTGAAAATGTGAAAATATATGCATTATCAAACAGACAAAACATTATTGATGAGAGTAGCATTACATGACAGTTTAGGCCACATGCATGCACATGTATTATATTGCAGATGTATAAGCAGCGCTGCATCCAGAGCATTAGTGCAGGAGAGCGTGGGGTCATTTAGTGCAGTGTAACGGCGGGAGCTGCAGACTCTCTTATCAGTGCTGATTTACAGCTTCTGTCTCCTCCACACAGCAGCATCATTAATAGGGCTGTGTGTGTGTGTGGTAACATCATTAATAGAGACGGTGATTAATTTCACACTGAACCCTGAGCAGCCTGAAGTGTTTGATTTATGACATGCTGTGAGTTCAGCTCATTGATTCGTTATTTATGCTGATGACCAATTAGTGAGGTCAGCAGCGACTAATTCAAAATCCTGGACTGCAGAAAGGACCGGAGTTCAGAGCGCAAGAAATGCTGCTGCTTCTTTATTACAGATGCCAAAGAACGACTGACGGACTGATGAAACCAGCCTTAACGTCTCTAGAAGTTGTGGGTGTTTGTCAGCAAAGAGGTATATAAATGATAAAATCATGGAGATGGGGAGATATATATATACAGTATAGATATATGTGACCCTGGACCTCAAAACCAGTCTTAAGTCACTGAGGTATATTTGTAGCAATAGCCAAATAGCCACTCTCCAAGAACTGTACTTATCCAGAGTGAGCAAAAGGGCTGGTAAAATCACTCTGGACCCCTCACACCCAGCACACTCCCTCTTTGAACTGTTACCGTCTGGTCGACGCTACAGAGCTCTGAGCACCAGAACGACCAGACACAGGAACAGTTTCTTCCCTCAGGCAATCCATCTCATGAACACTCCACAATAAACGTGGAACACACAACTATAATACATTATCCATTCACCACACTCACTTATTTTATTTTTATTTTCTCATTTCTAATTTGCACATACTTGACCTGTACATACATAGTTGTCTATATTATATATTGTGTTTTTGCTGCTTTGCCTATTTGGATATTTGTATATTATTCTTTTATTATCTGTGTCCTGTTGCTGTCTTTCTGTTGCACTGTGGAGCTTCTGTCACTACAACACATTCCTCGTATGTGTAAACATACCTGACAATAAAGCTCATTCTCATTCTGATTCTGATTCAAAAATACATTGTATGGGTCAAAATTATTGATTTTTCTTTTATGCCAAATATCATTAGGACATTAAGTAAAGATCATGTTCCATGAAGATATTTTGTAAATTTCCTACCGTAAATATATAAAAAGTTAAATTTTGATTAGTAATATGCATTGCTAATAACTTAATTTCCCTCACAAACCACTAGGGGTTTGCAAACCACATTTTAGGAAATACTGGTATGAATAAATGTCTATTTATTTGCAAAATTTACCAACCAAATCTCTTTGACCTAAAATATTTTCTTTAAGCTATAATTTAAATAATTTAATAACACATTTGCATGTTCACAGTTCTCCAATGTCCGTTAATGGTCACATGACATGCACATTACATTTTTTTTTTTCAAATTAAATATTTTATCTTTTTTAGTATGTCTTTTTATAATGATTATTTTGAATATGATTTTCATCATTTTGAATTTGAATAAAAATAATTGTATGATTTAGTTCAATTGAATGAATTGAATGAATGAATGACTCAAAGACTTTTTGATTAAGACATTTGCCACCACCTACTGGCTGTTTTGTTTTTTATTTAGGTTATAACTTTGTTAAAAATAATTTAATATTGCATATTAATAAAAAAATATTTAAAAGGATAGTTTACCCAAAGAAAGGTAACTACCTGCTAGCTACCTGCTAAGTTTACAGGGTGTTGTTATGTGGTAGTCTCAGCTTCAGACGTCACGCCCACGGACCGTTGATGCTAAACGTCTGATGCATATGGCACACAAAAGTGGAAACATGACTTTTGAAGTCATCATCGGATTGGTTGAATTATACAGGATTTCTGTGAGACGTGTGTGTCGTGTTCTTTAACGTTCCGTTCCCATGAAAGAAGAAAGCTGTCATGTTTACAACTGTGATGACGAGCGCTTATCGGGATCAACTAAATGCTGGATTTTCAGAAGTATGTGAAATATATTCATGGCATAAAATCTTTAAAATACATCTGAGAGTTTTACACACCGGTCTGTTATTGTGGCGACATTTCGACACCCCGAAACCTGACGCTGAACGAAACGAACTGTGATTGGTTGTTTGACATGTTGGTCAAACGGCCTCATGGGTGGGCCTTGGCCAATAAAAGCTGCCATGGATTCAAGACCTTCAGCCGTCAGTCTAGCTATGTGGTTGCTATTGTGTTCTGGGTAGTTGCTTTCTGGTTTCTTTAAAGAACTTCTCCTCAGTTGTAGTTTTAATAGTGTAACAAACATATCATGGAGCTTGATAGTGAGTTTTGTGTTTAAACATCTTCTGCAGCACAGGGGTGTGATTCCCAAAAGCAACTATTGTCGCAAGTTATGTCGTTAGCAATAGAGTTCAATGGGACTTACCACCATGGTTAGCTAACGATGCTTTTGGGAAACGCACCCCAGGACAGGAGACAATCTGGTAACACTTTACAATAAGGTTCATTAGTTAACAACATTAGTAAACATGAACTAATAATGAAAAATACTTCCACAGCATTGATTAATCTTAGTTAATGTTAATTGCAGCATTTACTAATGCATTATTAAAACCACAAGTTGTGTTTATTAGCATTAGCTAATGCACTGTGAACAACTGTATTTTCATTAACTACCATTAACAAAGATTGGAAAAATGCATTGTTTGTTCATGTTAGCTAATACATTAACTAATGTTAAAAAGTGACAACTTATTGTAAAGTGTTACTGATGTTTTTAAGTAAAATATATCCAGATCTGGAGTCAGTATAAAGCCTGATCACCCAGTGCTCTCGTTTAGGGGCGGAGTGTGTGTTTGGCTGGAAAAGGAAATGATAACAGCATGTTCCTAAATGAGCTTAATCATCTTAATTAACTAGTTCTGCTGCTAAATGAGCGTAATCATATTAATTAGGGCTGTGTAAGCACACCTGTGCAGAGAACCGCGGCTCCCACAGTCCCTCCAGTGCACACAGGTGATGAACATGCGCCTCATTACAGCCAAATCAGACGGGGTTACATGCAGCTCATTGTGCTGTACTGGAGATTAACAGCTTTGATGTTATGAGTGATGCTATTCAGTTGCTGGGGTGTTGTGAGTGTTTTAGTGTTATTCTGTGGAGTTACTAGTAAATGTTTTCTTGTGTTGTGAGTGTTTTTAGCAAGTGTTGTTGTTTTTTGTGTTACTATGCAGTTGGTAGGATATTGTTTTTAGTGTTTTACTGTGTTGTTATATAGTTATTAGGGTGCTCTGAGTGTTTTTGAGTTTGAGCTCCAAATTGATTCTTTATCGTCTATTTTAAAAACAATTTTATAAACTATCATTTTCATTTCTATAATGTGTGAATATATCCACTATAGCATTCTAAAACAAAACCAATCAGAGCGCCTTGTTATCACTAGTTTTATTTTGATTTCTCGAGTCTGCTATTAGCTTATAGCCCGTTAGCATCGGCAGCGTGGCTGCCACTAATCTCGCTTGGGTTGATAATACTGTATTCACACACATTACCATTGTTTCACTGTTACTTGCTTAAATGGCAGATTTGTGTCTACCTTTTGAGTGCAGGTGAGGACACATTCAAGCTGCATTCGGTGGAGCTGGAAGCCGTCGAGAAGCAGGCCCAGCTGAGAGAGCGGAGAGCCACGCTGGAAACATCCCGGGCTAACGCTCACAAGTCCGGTTTAAGTATACAGCACGCTGCTAACACTCCCACCACCTCTACTCCGTGTGCTTCTCTGCACAGACCCTGTGCACCCAGGACGCGATCTTCCCAGATGTCCTTCACTCCGGCGCCGGGACGGAGCGGAACTCCTGTCGGACAACATCTCCAGGACGCTACGCTCCATCTGACTAGTAAGCCAATTCTCAAATAACTACTGATGACTTTTGTTCTATCCACTTAAATGATATAAGTACTTGCGTTGTCCAGTCTATACAGACTGTCTGTTCCCCAAATAGCGAGGTCAAAATATAAATTTAATGCAGGATCTAGAAAAAATCTGATCGTGATTAAACCAGAAAAACGCAAAATAAATGAACAAAACTAATTTTAAAGCTTGGGCTCCTAAATATTAGATCACTCGCACCCAAAGCAGTTATTGTAAATGAAATGATCACAGATAATAATAATTTTGATGTACTCTGCCTGACTGAAACCTGGCTGAAACCAAATGAATATTTTGGTCTAAATGAGTCTACTCCACCAAGCTACTGTTATAAACATGAGCCCCGTCAGACTGGTCGTGGCAGCGGTGTGGCAACAATATATAGTGATATTCTCAATGTTACTCAGAAAACGGGATACAGGAGGTTTAACTCATTCGAAATACTTCTGCTTAATGTTACACTGTTAGATATGCAAAATAAATCTCTCCTATCTCTTGCTCTGGCTGCTGTGTATAGACCGTCAGGGCCATATACAGATTTACTAAAAGAATTTGCAGATTTCCTCTCAGATCTATTAGTTAATGTTGATAAACTGCTAATTGTCGGAGATTTTAACATTCACGTTGATAATACAAATGATGTGTTAGGACTTGCGTTTACTGACCTAAACTCTTTGAGTCAAGCAAAACGTCACCGGGCCCACTCATCGTTTTAATCATACACTAGATTTAATTATATCGCATGGAATTGATCTTACCGATATAGATATAGTACCTCAAAGTGACGATGTTACTGATCATTTCCTTGTATCGTGCATGCTGCGTATTACTGATATTAATTATATGGCTCCGCGTTATCGTCCGGGCAGAACTATTGTTCCAGCCACCAAAGACAGATTCACAAATAACCTGCCTGATTTATCTCAACTGCTCTGTGTACCCATAAATACACATGAACTAGACGAAATAACTAGCAACATGGGCACTATCTTCTCTAATACATTAGAAGCTGTTGCCCCCCTCAAATTGAAAAAGGTTAGAGAAAAACGTACTGCGCCATGGTACAACAGTTATACCCATTCTCTCAAGAAGGAAACTCGTATTCTTGAGCGCAAATGGAGAAAAACTAACTTGGAAGTTTTTAGAATTGCGTGGAGAAACAGTATGTCCAGCTATAGACAGACTCTAAAAGCTGCCAGGGCAGAGCATATCCACAAACTCATAGATAATAACCAAAACAATCCAAGGCTCTTATTTAGCACAGTGGCTAGATTAACAAATAAATAGATGCTACCCGATCTAAATATCCCCTCACAGTTTAATAGTAATGATTTTATGAATTTCTTTACTGATAAAATAGATAACATCAGAAATACAATAACAAATGCAGATTCTACTGCGTCTAGTATTTCAGCTTCATTCATCGCACCCAAAGAAAAACTGCAGTGCTTTACAACTATAGGACAGGAAGAGCTAAATAAACTTATCAGTGCATCTAAACCAACAACGTGTTTATTAGATCCTGTACCCACTAAACTACTGAAAGAGTTGTTACCTGTAGCAGAAGAACCGCTTCTCAATATTATTAACTCATCGTTATCTTTAGGTCACGTCCTAAAACCATTCAAGCTGGCGGCTATTACGCCTCTTATTAAGAAACCACAACTAGATTCTAATGAACTGGCAAATTACAGACCCATTTCAAATCTTCCGTTTATGTCTAAAATTTTAGAAAGTTGTATCTACTCAATTGTGCTCCTTCATGCAAAAAAAGATCTCTGAAGAATTTCAGTCAGGTTTCAGGCCTCACCATAGTACAGAAAACACTTGTTAAAATTACAAATGACTTGCTCAGACAACATACAGAATCACCAAATTTTGCCATAAGTTAAATATATTAAGGTTCTGCAATATATAAATATATTGTGGAAACTTAATTTCCAGTAGAGCTGCTTTGCAACGATTTGTATCGTAAAGAGCGCTATACAAATAAACTTTAACTTTTTAGTGTTGCTATGCAGTTGTATTTAGTGTAGATAATGTTCTTGTAAAAATCCTAAATCAAATTATGCTTCGCATTAAAGGTCAAAAGACAACAGAATAAATGAATAAAGTACTATGAGTTCATGTTGTTCTTTGAAGTTTGATAAAGCAAATCTTAGGTTTTGAATTCTGACGTCTCCAGCTAGACTCTTGACTTGTCTTAACCAGAACCACAATGCAAAACCATTTAAATTCAGCCAGGTGTACCATGGTATCACCACAGTACTTAAGTAAAGAGAATCACAAAGACAAAGCCTGTAAGTGCTGCCAAATAATCAAACGCTCTAGAACCGCATCGATTAAGCAGCCACAATATGGCAGTTTAAAACTCCTGCGGTAATGAGGACAAACGACTGCGTGTGGAGGAAAGAGGATATCAATAGCTCGGACTGAACAGGGCCAAGGTCACTTTCAGCACTTCTACTCTGGAGAGACTTAACAAGACGCTGCCATTTACTATTGATTCTTTGGCAAGTAGATCGACAGCAGCCTGCTAAACATAACCTCAGACGACATGGACCCGCAGACGTTCACTGACCACCTCTGGTGCTGTGTATTGAATTTTTTTCATTTATCATTTCTTGTTTACGTGATTTTTTTTATTTTTTTTTTCTCTCTCTCTCTCTTTATTTTTACCTATGTTTTACTGACATTGTTTTAATTTACATGCTGAAATATGAAGCATTTAGAGCAATATTTTGCTATATATATATATATATATATATATATATATATATATATATATGCACACGTGGGGGGGGTGAAATCATCATTTGTTGTGAGCATGCTGTGTTTAAAGCAGCTTTTGTCCTCTGTGCACTTGAGCAGAGTTTCTCAGGAGCTTTGCAGGTAGGTCTCTTGAAGCATCTTTATTTATTTTTTTTTATATATAAAAAAAATTTCTTGAAGCATTATTTTATTTCATTACATTTTATTTGATAAGAATCTGTCCCTACATGTCACGTAAAAATGAATTGAGAATTTCTTAGATGGGTCACATGGTCTCTTCCTGGCCGATTGGGCAGATCTTGGTCAGAATAAGCTGCAAATTGGACCAGATTTTGTCAATAATCAGACGTCTGGCTATGTGAGACCCCCATCACCCCTGACTTTGAGTCTCGGATGAAAGAGGAGCCATTAGATGCTTCACTTGTTTAGAACAGATGGCCTTTACTTTCACATGAAAGTCCAATAATATCATTTTTAATGGTGAGGTAACTGCTAAATAGTGATTTAACTAACTAGTGTAAAATCCACTAGAAGTAGATACAGAAATCGTGAAACATTTGCCTTGATCAGTCCTGTCTCTAATCCTGACCCTCTGGCATTGCTAGTTTGCATTTTGTCCCTGTAATTTATATTCTGGCGTATAAAACCATGTTCATTCTTTGTGGCCGTCTGTTGTGTAAAGTGCTTCATTGTCTCGTGTGTATGTTATTGAGGAAGCACAAGGTCAGCCTGACAGGCCTAATGGTGTCATTTATTCTCCTAATTGAAGTAGATATCAGACTTATGATGGTCTTTTTGCTGGCACAATTAATTATAGTGTAATTATAAAGTGCTTTTTATCTGACGACAGCAAGTATAAGATTAATATTTCAGTTTTCTGAGAGAATGTAATTTTTCCTATAGCATTACTGTTCAAAGTAAAAGCAATAATTTACTCAGAAATGATAATTCTGTCGTTAATTCATCCTCATGTTGCTTCAAACTCAGTTATGACTTAAGAAGACTTATGGGCTGCTTTTTATTATGCATATATGGTGCTTTTTTGCTGTATTTGGAGCTTGACTGCTCTCTATGTGCTTTTATTTCTGTGTGAAGAACATTCTGCATGATTTCTCATTGCGTGTTTTATTGAAGATGAAGGTCCTACAGGTTTAGAATGATATTGGAACGAGTAAATGATGACAACTTTCATTCTTGGATGAACTGAAGCCTGTAAACTCTGTCAGCTGGAGATTCTGTGGTATAATATTTTGTATTCACATCACAGACGACCATAAAACTTTAAAGCTAGCTTTGATCCGTGAGCCAGGATGATACTGCACAGATTCATGAAGGTTCGCCAAACTGAGAGATCATGCATCAAAAACTTCATAGAAATATTACTCTCACGTTCTCTTTCTCTTGTAAAGCTGCAGGTGTGAGATGCACCGAGTGTCAAACATCATTATTACTTTTGCTCATATTAGAAGTTTTTTCAAACCAATAACTCCCAATAGACCTGTTTAAGTTGATGAATGATTCCTCAAATCAGTCTTGTTGGATCATAAAACGGGTGAAAAATCCCATTGACTTACCCTTTTCATTCAAGACCGTACAGGATCACTTGGCAAAACACGCTAGCAAAGCTAACCGTTCAGAAAGTCTCATTCTAGCATCTGTTAGTGTTTTAGCATGAATATCATTGTGTATGTGAGTGTGGTACATGTTTATTTATGAGTGACGTTTGTGTGTACAGTGATGGGGAACCTGCTTTAAAACTGCTTGTGAAGCTAGAAGTTACATACAATTTAAAATGGTTACAGTCTAGATACCACTCGGAAAAAGTAATATACTGCACATTAACTAAAAGATGTCTTGTTTTTTTACAGGACAAATATCTAAACATTCTTAAATCAAAATACATTTACTTGAGAAGCAAAATGACTGTCTTGTTTTCCAAAAAATGTATCAAAATGAAGAGAGTTGATGCTTAAAACAAGAAAAATGGGGTTAAAATCAACTTAATTCAACGTGAAGAAAAGATTCCCTCACTGGCAGATATTTAGTGTTTGAAGCAAAAACGCATTTAATTTTAATGCTTTTCTCTGAAAACAAGACTTAATATCTTATGGAATCTTAATTTAAGACTGTTTGGATATTTGCAAATGGAAAAAAGAGAAAAAAAGTCATGTATTTAAATGTGCAACTATTCAGTGTTATAATATAATTTAATCAGAACTTGATTTTTCTTGGTTTTAAACAAAGGATCTTTGAATAAATGAACAATTAGGGTGAAAGCATTAGTATTAAACATAACTTTACATTATTCAACAAAAACTAAATATAATGTAAATATGTTATAGTAATTCATACAAGTAAAAACAAATGTAGTAACGTACAGCAGCATTAAATTCATTATTAGAGACTATAGGGAATTTATGAATGAACTGATTCAATTGAATAAATTAGACTCTCCACTGCTAGGATTGTTTAGCTGTATGATATATTTCTGTATGATTCAGAACTAGTTCTTTACTTTTAGTGTGTTTAGTTTGGTGTGAGTGAGTAAGAATGATCTTGTGTGTTTGACTTTGTCCGTGACTCTTCAGAGGGGTTTGGTGTGGGTGTCTTTTCCTTTCTCCACAGGAAGATGAGCCCGTCGCTTCAAACGCCACATTCATCTGTCAGACCGTTCGACCAGAAAGCTGATTTACGGTGTGTGTGTGTGTGTGTGTGTGTGTGTGAGGGAGAGAGAGAGAGAGCGAGCCAGGGCCGTGGGTTAAGAGGAGGTCTGGCAGCCAATGCAGGACATTTATCATCTCTAACTGCGACAGTCAGATAAGAGAAAATAACTCAGTCTCCACACACACACACACACACTTTTAGGTTTACTGGCCCGGTTTCAGTTCATTTCTCATTTTTATAATGCTCCAGTTTAGTTTTTTTAACCAGTAACTGCACATCTGTGTTGGTTTATTAATGCAAGACACTACAGGAGAAAACTTTGCTTGTTTTTTCATGCACCGGTCAGTTTTGAGATTTGGGGCTGTTTGGGTTTTTTATAACATGTTTTGTCAGACTAGTGGAATGAAAACATGAAAAATAGACTTAAGTGTTTATTTTATTGCACTTTATCTATTTGCGTCTGTAGATTTTAGTTACAATATATATTAAGGGTGTTTTTTTCCTCCACTTCAGCAGCAGTTACATACACCAAGAGTTTTATTCCTGTTTATATTTTGAAGGTTTTTACTGAGGGATTCGTTCATATGTCATTGGCCTGATTTTATACAACATTTTATTACTAAAATAATGGTGAAAATGACTGACTGTTGACCGTATTTTCTGATTTATGGAGTTATAAAAGGAGACATGCTTCTGTAAAAACCTTTGGCAATAAAATGAAACCAGAATTTTGATCCAATATTCAATTGAAATTTATGCAAATTTGTTAATACAGTATTTAATTACATTATGCTTCGGTTTCATATTTAAACTTTTTCTTTTTTGCAATTCTTAATAATTAATCGTGTGGCGATATCTGTTTTTTTTTTTTTTTTTTTACTCTATGCACCTGGGGTGCCATATTTTTGCTAAATCGGTTAAGATCTTAAAATTTTACAATTTTGTAATAAATACTGTAGATTTTCCCTCCCAAATCAGTGTGCAAACATGTCAAAGGCTGCAGTTCTGTGTTTGTTTGAGTGACTTGTCTGGCAGTGATTTATACCGCGGTCTGGACCGTGTTCGTTGTAAATGCAAGCAGACTTTTATTCTGGAAAAGCAGGGCAGATGAGAAGGCGTCTGGCGTGTACCTGAGAGACGGAGGGTTCAGGATCAGGTCAATAGAGCTGCAGGCAGAGGCAGAGTGATGGATGTCTGTTAGAATGAGTTTCTCGCCCGTCCCAGAGCCTGATGGATGATGGGAAGGTTCTTCAACCTGCTCCCCCTCGCCCGTCTAGGACTTTAATATCCCCGCACGAGCACAGCTATTGATAAAAGTCATATTTTAGCACTGGCTGGGGTGTCGTTGCTGTGAAAAATGGCCGTTGTGTTGGTCAGGAAGGGTTGGGTGTGCAGAGTTGTGGGGTTTTCTTTAAGCCCAGTGTTCTTTATGAATATGCATGTTTTTGAATGCGTTCAGAATGACGCCCAGGCGTTTGTCCATCAGAGAGATGCTGAACTCTACTGCGGGTGTGAAGCAGAGATGGTATAAGGCATAGGCCAGACAATGAAAAGTGAATGAGAAATTGTAACACTGAGTATGCTGGCCACAAAAATAGTTTTTCTTCCCCCCCCCTTTTTAGTCGTCCTGGATTAAATGCAAGATAAATTAAATTTTATAAACTCATGCTGTTGATTTTCACAATTATATCAGCCCTTTTCTTTTATAAACACACTATTTTAATTCTATTTTTATTTTAATTGTTAATCTAATATGTGTAATATGCATGTGTAATGGATATAATGTGCAAATGTAATTATTTTTGAGTAATTTCACTATTCATTTTTATTTTAGTTTAATTAGTCATTTTATGTGGTTTTTTTTGTCGATTTATTATCATCAGTATTATTATTTAGAATTAGATTAATTTATTGTTAAATTATTTTTATTTCAGTTTTAGCTTAAGCTTTTAATTATTTTCAGTTAGTCATTTTTGTAATTTTTTTTTTTTTTTTTTTTTTTGTCAGTTTTTGTTGTTTAGCTCTCTAAACACTGTCTTTTTGCTGCACACAGAGCATCTTTATTCATTTTTTTCGGTCTTGCATTTAATCTCTCTCCACTGAGTGTTATGACAATCAGTTAATTAAGTTTTCTGCTGAATTGTTTTTTTTTTTTTAAGTAAAACAAAGGCTGTTCAGCATTATTCATGCACAGAAACGGTGTAAAAATTAATTTATGAATTATAAGTGCCGCTTTTAAAAGTATAAAATTAGATTATAAAAGTATTGCTTTTTTTAAATATATTTGATATTGTAATTTTGTGCAATCTTGGGACTGTAAAGATAGTTATTAATGCAGGGCTTTAATTCAGTGCCTCGATGGGATTGAATCTTGTCATCGGGGCTAAGCAACCCCAGGATAAAACTGCAATTCAATAAAGATTTGTCAGACACTCCGGACAGTTTAAATATCAGGGTTAATGGTTATGTTTTGCTCTGAGAGCTTTCTATTGGCTTGCATTTGCTGTTCTCTTCAGGGAATCCTTAGGAATATATATCTCTTTTCTCTCATAATGTTTCATTACGTCACAGTCTCTTCATAGTATTGAGATCCTTAATTTTTCTGTATTTGTCTGTATTAGCATGTAGTTTTATTTCTAGTTCCTAGATATAGCTTGGATCTTTACATGTTTTACCCCCAATATTTTTCTCTGATAGATAACAAATTGGAAGCTAGATGATTTAGAAAAGAGCACGGCTTTCCTTAACACGCTGCACATTTTGAGGTCTCATGCATTTAATAATTATAGATTTGAGCTCATCATGAGCAAAATAGTGACATCTTTTCAAACATCAAAAATATAACAAGCAAACACTTGCTTTGAAGTGCACCAGTTTTCTGCATCATTCTGAATCATTAAATCCCCTCTCTGCAGGAATGGTTTCTATATGGCCTTTTCTGTCTTTTGCTTGTTAAATTGACTCGTTCACTCTCCCAGAGGAGACGTCGAGGGCAAGTCTATTCTTCTTCCAAACTGTTGTTGTCTACGGAGTCGCTTTCTTGGTGCTCTTCAGAAATGTGCAACACGCAGCCATTGTTTACACGCACACCTGAATGATTTATAGTCACGATTTAGAGCCACAAAGTCATTTTCATTACATTCTTTACAAGAAACATTGCCTTTATAGATTTAATAGATTGAGGGCTTGTTTATCACAGCACTTGTCTATAATTAAGGTGTTTAAAAGTCATTATTGCATTTGCTGGTACATATAAATTAGGCATGCATTTTTTCCTGTGGACTGACGTGCATTGAATATTAACAATAAGCCTGTTTCACATCAGAAAAGTAGCATGTTTTTATTTTGCCGTTGTATTATATTAACAGACCTATTTATCAAAATAATCTTTGCAAAATAGGCTTTTATGAACACAAAAGCTACTTCACTGTAAAAAAAAAAAAAAAAAAAAGTTGAGCCAATTTAAAATTAAGGCAACCAGCTTCAGCAGATTTTTGAGTTTTCTCAACTTGTTGTTTTAAGTTTATACAACAAAGTTGAGAATCTCCTACAAAAATAAGTTGAGAACTCAAATCTGCTGAAGCTGGTGGCCTTAATTTTAAATTGGCTTTTTTTTTTTTTTAAGCAGTTTTAGTAATTTCATACTATTATAGTATTTTTTTCATATTTTTAATTGGCTTTAATTTTTATACTTTCAGTTTTTATTTGCATTGTGTTTTTTGGTTTTAAGTTTAATTTGTAGTAATTTTATGTGCTTGTTTTTTTTTTAACTCTTATTTCAGTTCAGTTATTTTAGTATCCTAACTTAAACTTATTTTATTTATTAGAAAGGCATTTCTTTTTAGGTTTTTAATTTGATATGGTTCATTTTATCTCAGTTGAAGTTTCCAGTTAGTAATTTTAGTGCTTGAATTAAATTTTTTTTTTTTTTTTTTTTTTTCTTTTTTTTTTTTTTTTTTCTTTCTGTCAGTTGCCAAGGCAACATTTCTAATTTTCATTTAGTTAATTTTATATTTCAATAATTAAAATAAAAATAGTTTGTTAACAGTAACCTAAAAAAGACATCTGTTGGGTTTATGAATCTTGATCTGAATCTGGATCATTTTAACAATCTGTAACTGTTTTGAGATTAGTTTTTCACATAAATTGGGATTTGGATGCAAATGTGCTGTCCTTCATCGCATAGTAACATGTAAGACAATACTGTGTTAATTCTGATGTTATGTTGATTTTCCATACAGAAAAATATTCCATACAGAAAAATGCCCGTCAATTTTAATAGGCTCATTTATAGTAATGTTTGTCTGTAGTGATGATAATGACCACAGAAAAGGCTCATAATCCAAATGTCTCTTTAAAAACAGAAATAATTGCGTTGACTCCCTGTTTGACACATCAGACATCTCTTTAACTGCTCACTTTTGAGATCAGTACACAATCAAGCACACTTCACAGGCGGCTGCAGCTACAGGAAGTGATGTGTAATGATGTTGACAGAGGCTGTGTTTTTGAGGTAGTGGAGCACCAGCGGGGGTCGCCGTCAGTCTCTGTCCCGTCAATGCTGTCAGAGAGCCTTAACTCCCTTCACGTGATCGGAGTCACGCCAGCCTCCTGTCGAGTCCATCTCTGCTGTCCAGGGCTGATTGAGAGAGCGTTTCCGTGCCGTAGCCTAGCGACTGAGCGATGCTGTGTGTGTGTTCCTGACAGAAAGATCCCAAAAACAAATCAATGCTTCTGATAAAGAGAACCGTATGCGGGTTTATGCAGCCTGTCAACACTTAGATGATGCACAACACATCAGATTCTTGATCAGTAATTACTAAAAAGCTAAATCAAGTCACAATAAGAACAGGAACATTTAACTAATGTGTAATTTTTGTTGCAGAGATGCAGGATATTATTTGGTTTTCAGTTGTCCTTTTGAAAAGACACCTAAATTTACCTTGAAAAAAGCATGCAGCAAATACACTTTTTTGGGAATCATCATCAAACTTAAACATTTTCTTAAATATTCCATACAGAAAAATGCTTGTCACTTTTCAGCCTATTTGGACTTCTCTTAAACCGTTCCTGTACTACTGAGTAATTCTGACTTTCTTTAAATTCTGTCATCACAGGACCAATAAAAATATCACGCATGAAATCAAGTATTTCTCCAAACATTGTATGCCATAACTGTTGCCATGATAGATGATAAAAGCATTGATGTGAATTTAAAAGTGTGTGTGTGTGAGAATTTTTCCCACCATGCAACTCAGTGTGTGTGTGTGTGTGTATATATATATATATATATATATATATATATATATATATATATATATTAACAATGCTTTAGTGTAGGACACTCTGATTATATTATTTAAAATGCTCACAATAATGTTATTGATTCATCTGACATTTTTATTTCTATTTTCTCTTGAAATATTACAGTTATGATGCTAATTACACCAGCAATGACGAACTCTACATCACCCCAATCTGAAAAGGCCTAATTCAGTAATAATGTACAAGAACATTTTAGTAGCAAACTAGTGTCATTGTGCTTTTTCATTGTCCATTCCAGATAATCGCAATCAAACTGCAGTCGAGTTATTTTAATTAGGTAAAAAATAACTAACACAATAAAACATATCAAAAACATGATTTAAAAAAAAAAATGGAGTTGTCTGTTTTTTCAAATAAACTTCATTTATATATAATTTTATGCAATCCCTGGTTATCAAAGTACGGAAGTTCTAAGCGGCCATGCATTATTATAATTTTTCTGTCTTGTTTTCTCGTGATCTCGACATAACGAAAGTTGTTTTGTCGTTATCACGACTTAATTTTCTCTGTGTATTCGGCATGAGAAAATGCTATAGAAGCAGCATCATCGCAGCATCATGGATGATCGTATTCGCTTTTACTTTGATCAGGGACTCACTCAAACTGAAATAATAAAAATAAAAATATGGTATAAGTACCATCCCAAATATTGAAGGTGTTGTGTGTGTGACCGACTACATTGATCCATGATAGAATAGTACTTGTCATGCATATTCATACTCTGACATTTTAGCTCTGTGTCTGTCAGTGATTGACGACTTACACATAAGTGTTCGACACTTGAGAAGGAGGCTGTCGGGTCTGCAACTTTATCGTCGAAGACAATTATAGCAACCCTGATTTTCTCATGATAGCTACAATTACGTCGTGAGAAAATGGTTTTTAGGTTGAGATCAACAACTTTCGTTATGTCCAGATAACCACAAAACAAATTTCGTTATGTCCAGATCACGAGAAAATTAAGTCGTGATAACGACAAAACAACTTTCGTTATGTCCAGATCACGAGAAAATTAAGTCGTGATAACGACAAAACAACTCGTTATGTCGAGATCACGAGAAAATTAAGTCGTGATCACGAGAAAACAAGACAGAAAAATTATAATAATGCATGGCCGCTTAGAACTTCCGTATCAAAGTCATGCTAACCTTGTTAACATTTACTCTACTAAACCAACCAACAGGAACTTTGAATAAATGTGAAAATCATTCTCTTTTTTTAGTATTTTAGGGATTAAACCAAGTGTTTGGAGTACATTTCATAATAATCTTATGTTTTGAAACAATGATTGTGAAAAATATCAGGCTACTATGTTTTTAAATGTAAAACGTGATGAGGATCCCAAAACAGACCCATTCTGAATCACTTGTGAATTAGTGACTCTTTTGAATCGGTTCTTTTTAGTGAATCAGCCAGATGGGTGTGCGAAGTCTGCAGCCTGAATTGATTCGCGATTCAGTTAGATTTGTTCGAACTGCTTTTTCACTGAATCACTTACTTTCTCAGTCAGTAAAACAATATAGGGATATTTAACAACACTGAAGATAAAGAGGATATTTACCTACCATCAGCTGAAATAAAAAGGTACGTTTTGAGAGGTAACTGAGAAACAAGCTAGTGCTGTGAATGTGTGAAAAACACTCTTAAGACCTCTTTGTTCTCATGTATACCGTTGCGCAACATCACGAACGCCTTCGGTCTGACGTCATGTGCCTCTGAAAAGTCTAGGCCTATGTAACGTAGATATGCGTCAGCTAAGAATTGATCACTTTGGTGTTGCGTAATCTGGATATGCATAAACAATAAGACTACTTTCTTGCTCTGAGGCTGAAAAAAAAAAAAAATTATATATATATGGGTTGTTGATGTCATTTTCACTGTCCCACAGGATAAAAATGAATATAATTAATATTGTCATTATTTAAAATGCTGCAAATCGTTAAACATTTCGCCCTACATGGAACTGTTGTTAAAAAAGCTGCAGTGTTATTCGATTTTATTCATTTTTGAGCCAAATGTCATACTTGTCCTATGGTGTGACTGTCCCAAGCCAGGTTCAGTAAATTACAACTTTTATAAATTAAAAAGAAAAGCTTAATGTTAATAAATACACCCAGCATAATTGTACAAGTGTCTATTTTAGTAAATGCCAATCATTTTTTTCATCTATATATTTCTGAAAGTATATGAACTGTCTCTGAAAACCATGTCCTCTGGTGTGACACCATATGCTGATTTTAAATCGGCTATTCCAGAAAAAAATGTAATTAGTTGAAGGACCCCATTCATGGCCGTGTTACTGAAGCCCGCTGTGAAGCCCATGACATGAGCACATGGCCAGTTTTTGTCTCAGAATTGTTCAAATATTTAACTTTTTATTATTAAAAAATGTATGTGAAACTACATAATCATGGAAAATGATGCAGATGTGTCTTGCAAAGTGCTAATGACAGGTTAGGTAGGAATAGCAAGGTCATTAATTGACAGAAAAAGGCTGAAACGTCCAATGGTGTGACAGAAAATGTCCTCTGGTGTGACGCCTGTACTGTGACACAAGCATTTTAAATAATTAAATAAGATTTATTTAACTCCTTTTTATTATTTTTTGATAATTTTCAGTGCTCTTATATGCAATAATTATATTAATTTAGAAGATTAGAAGAGTTTCTGTACCATACTGATTGAAAGAAACTGAATTTTGTTGATAAATTATTTAGTTTTGTTAAAAAAAACATGTTGATATTGTTTATATCAAAATTAAACTTTCTCCTTTGACACATTCAAAATTAAATAGAAATAATTTAATAACTACTATTTCTGTCCTTTAGTGTGATGTAATGTCCTATGGTGTGACACATAAAAGAACAAAATATAATAGCCTATTTTCCTTTTTGCCACGTCGTTTTACTCCGTTCTTGTTTGCGCAAAGGTCTGCATTGAGAAGGTAAGAATGAAAAATGTATGTTACTGTGCATTGGAAAAACCCTGAAGACATTTTAAACTTAATGTATTTGTGTTGCTTCTGGTGGTCAGGCTCAAAAAATGAATAAAATAAAAGTAAAAAAAATGACTGAAAACTTGGTAAAGTAGGGAAAATCACAAGCAATGTTGAAGAGAACACTGGAAATTCAATAATTTTGATGTTTGTGTTTGTATTGACTTAGAGTAACATGAAAGGACCGCTGTTACTGCATTTACTTTTCCAAGGTACAGTGTCTGTTTTTATGTTTTTTTGAGACACAATGGGCCTCATTCATGAAACATTCGTAAATATAGGAGTCAATTCTGAGTAATTACCTTCCTAAAAACTCTCCTCCGGATTTACAAACGCTTAGTAAACATCCAATTTGATAGTTAAACGTGTATGTCAATGAATTCCAATCATTTGTAAACAGGGCGCTGGTGCACGCTCATTCACAATTAGCATAATCTCCACCTATGAATTACCAGGAACGCAGTGGAATATTCTGGTCTTTCTCAGGCTTGGCTCCAGTAAATTGCATAAATGCAAAAAAGACTAATAGGCCATATGCCTAACAATAAATATTCAATAACGTGTGTCCACCAAAGAGTTTTTAGCCAGCTGAAAAATTTCAGGCGCTCTTCTTAAAACGGCCAGCAGCGTTTTACCAGCTGAGAAGCTTTGGTTGCCGTGATGTGGAATATCCATGGCAGTAATATCTCATTTTGAAGAATATCACTGAATATACAAATGCAGCCAGTAACCCAGCAATATTAACTTCTCTATTGTTGTTCAGTTGTTGTACATGTAGAATGATTGGTCGGTGTAGTATTTGTCCCGCCCCTCCTCCATTGATTGGACGGCTGGGTAAAAAGTGGCAGTGACAAGCGCTGCCTTTACCCAAAACTAAACAGCATAGCAACTCTCAGCTAGAAAAAAAAAAGGGTTAGGTGTACATTTCTTTCGTACCAACTAACATTTTGAATATATGAACATTTTCATGAATTCGAAAGTTTACGTCAGAACGGCTTTACGAACGATTTACACAAATCCGTTCTGCTCCCGTTTCATGAACGAGGCCCAATATGTTTACATAGTAATACAATAGTTAATATTTCCAAAATGCAGTGTCATCATAAACTAGGCTATTTGTGTGGATTTCACTGCTTAGCGACACTCCTTAACCTTAATTCACGTTTAGATTTAACTTAATTGCTAAAAACATAACATTCAAGTCGTATCTTTTTTTCAGGACAAATTAACCTACTACAGTAAACTGTTCTCATACTATTTATCTGTTTATATTCAAAGACCCTAATCAACAATTTATTATACAATACAGTAGCCTGTATCTTTGCAATAAATGTTTATAATAGTTACAGAGAGCTGAAAAAGTTGAAAGGTCTACTGGAATTCATGCAAATTATGATTAGTGTAGCAAGTGATAATAAATAAAAAAAACACAGAGCCGATTATGTTCTCAAATATTGTCCCACAGGTGTGCTGCTGTTTGATGCTCTGGCATGGGAAGTGAGAATGCCAAAAGGCATTCACGGCCTCAAAGGTTCCTGCTTGGTTATACCATGTGCTTACTACTACAGCTCAAACCCACCCAAAAACCCACGTAGAGTTGTGTGGTATCAGTGGGATTCTTGGGGCTATCCTTTAGTTTACGATCCATTGCATCCAAAATATGTCAATGAGAAGTTCAAAGGAAAAACTGATTTATTTGGAAACTCAAGTTGGGATTGCAGTCTGCTGATCAAAAATCTGGATCAGGTCCATCATGGAGAGTCATTATACGCATGGATTGACCCTGAAAACATTAGCTGGCGCACCTACAAGTTTTATGATGTCACCTCCACAATTCTTGTTGACGGTATGTAAATATTCTTTTGTTCAGATGTAATATAATAAACAGAATGTTATCGTGCATTGGTGTGGATGCTAATATACAGTTATCTTTACAGTTGTCCTTCTTAATGTGAACGGGCTTTAACTGTGATATATCTGTCTGTTTTAGCAAGTCCACTGCAGCCCAGCATCAAGATCTATGGAGGTGTTCAGACGGGGGACGCCGTCACAGTAGTGTGTTCGACTTTACACACGTGTCCATACAGCAAACCGAACATCACTCTCAGCAATATTGAAGGATCTGATGAAACAGACAATGAGCATATTGAAGACGGCCTGTGGAAATTCAGTCTGACACGCACATCTGTCACAAATGCAGAAAACCTGACTATTGAGTGTACTGTAACATATTATGGCGGCATAACAGTTACAGCTATGAAGAGCAAAAATGCACAATGTAAGTTTTCTGTGCAGTTACGAAATGCTTGCTGTTGATGTAGGTGTTATATTTATTTTGGTGTTGTTGTAGCGGTTATATTTATTTATTTTTATCATTTATGATACTTTTAGTTTTGCATTAATAATAATGACTAATCCTTTTAGCCCCTGGCCATGAAGAAACAGAGGTGCCCATTCCACTTAAGCCTGATTGGCTTTACATAGTGCCCTCACTTTTGTGTGTCCTTGCTTGCATACTTGCTGGTGTCATCATATACAAGCGTCGACACAGGTGTGTGTGTGTGTGTGCGTGTTTGTTCAAGCTAATACTTATTCATCATCTGAAATCTTTGCATTTCTCATTATTGAGCATTTTAGTTCCTCACATTGTCATTATTGATTTTAGACGGACCCCTGGTGATGTGCAAGGATCTGAACAGAGGGTATGTATGACATGTTCACTTCTTTTCATTAAGTTGACAATACAAATGAAAGTATTTCAACACTTGCAATAAGAGTTGTGTTAACAATAGTTATCTCCTCCACCATATTTACAGTTTATGGCATGTCCAACACAGAAACTCGGCCGTCAAAATGAGTTTCCCAGTTGTAAATATGACTTGAGAGGCTGTTCTGGTCCAATTTCTGACTAAGAAACTCATGTCAAGTCACTTCACCTTATTTCTATAGCGCTTTATATAATACAGATCGTTTCAAAGCAGCTTTACAGTGACAGATAAGAAAATAGTGATTCAATGATGCAAACAATATTCAATTCTGCTGTAAAGCAGCACTAAAAAGACAATAATAAACATTATTTATTATTCAGTTGAAATCAGTTCATTGTGCAAACTCAATTCTGGTAGCACATAAAGCAGCATTAACTTGAAACATGAGCAGAGAGTCAAAATAAAAGTCCCAATTCTGCTTGAAGACCTTTAGCTAACTGTTGCCGTATTTGTTTGATATGTTTTTAATTTTTATTTTTTTACCATGCAACTCGGTGAGCCAAAATCCCACTGCGTTTATTATTTATCTCTAATATTACATTATTAAACACTGGAAAACACACTCAGATTCAATAATAAATATTCATACTTTATGAATTTTTTATTAATTCATTAATTAAATTCATATTTTATTGACTGACCCCTGGCTCTCAGTTTAATCTTGAAATATTCCATTAAAGGTTACGATTATGAATCTTTTCAATATGGATTAAGTCACTCTAATCATAATGAACAGAACAAGGTTCAACAAAGTTTGTATCTTTTTTATTATCTTCATTTCATTTTATTTAACCTTTATTTAACCAGGCAAGTTAATTAAGAACAAGTTCTTATTTACAATAACAGCCTGGCAGGAGAATTAATATCTCCTGAGACATACAAACATATATCACAATACATAATTCACAAAAAAAAAAAAAAAAGTTTCAAATCTCAGTTAAAACATTTACAGGTTGAGGTCAAAGCACTCACTAATAATTTTTTTAATGCACATACTGGAATATTTGTCGCTAACTTTTGTAGCATATTCCAATCATTTGGGGCAGCACATAAGTATTTTTCTTTCTAGGAATAGCCAAGGAAATATAATTCGATGATCTAGTTGTATATGAATTAGGATGAGGTTTCAACAACTTTTGAAGATATTCAGGTAATAAACCCAGCAAGACTTTGTAAATAAAAATATACCAGTGAGTTTCCCGTCTTATATGTAATGATGTCCAATTCAAAAGGGAGTATAATTCACAATGATGCATTCTGTAAGGTGCATTAGTAATCAATCTAATTGCTGCATGATACAACACATCTAATTTCTCCAGAACGCCTTTACGTGCATTTCTATATATCACATCACCATAATCGAACAAGGGCAAAATAGTAGTTTCAACAAGATGTTTCTTGGCTGACGTGGTATACACAGATCTATCTCGAAACAAAAAACTAAGTCTAGATTTAACTTTCTTCTGGAGATTAGTTATATGGGTAGTAAATGTCAAGGAACTATCAAGCCAGATTCCGAGATATTTATATGAAGATACTACCTCAATTATTGCCCCATCCTAAGTTATAATGTATTTATTATTTTGTTATTTTATCCCAAACCACATTACTTTTGTTTTTGTGCTATTTAAAACTAGATCATTAAAGTCATTAAAAGCCTCTTGAATTTTATTAAAACTATCCTGTGCTTGTTTTAAACGTTCATCATATGATGATCCCACAACATAAACAATAGTATCATCCGCATATAGGTTTTCTGACTACAGATAACCTGAGAAATATTATTAATGTAGATTGAAAACAGGGTTGATGCTAACACAGAGCCCTGAGGGACCCCTTTATTAATAGTTAATGGTACGGATAATTGTTGGTCAATCTTTACATATTGGGATCTATTAAATAAATAGTTAGAACACCAAGATAGAGTTGAATTAGACACACCAATACTACGTAATCTGGATAGCAAAATAGAATGATCAACTGTATCGAAAGCTTTAGGAAGGTCAATAAAAATAGCTGCACAAAGATGTGTTTCTAATGCATTATAGATATAATTCATAACTTTTACAACTGCTGTAGTACAACTAAATGAAGAACGAAAACCAGATTGAACTTTAGATAAGATGTTATTTGTATTAAAGAACCCTATCAATTGCTTATTGATTCATTTTTCCATCACCTTTGCAACACAGGGCAAAACTGAAATTGGACTATATGAATTTGGATCCATTTTATCACCACTCTTATAGACAGGAGATACAATGGCTACTTTCCAAATTTTAGGTATTTCAGCTGTAGTTATAGATAGATTAAAAATATATGTTAAGGGTTCAGATATAATTGATGCACCTACTTTGAAAAAGAAAGGATCGGTTGCCATACCTGTGATTTGTTAACTAATTGTAAAGAAAAACTAAAAGGTAAAATAGATTGAATGTTTCTTATATGTCTCATTTTAATGATATACTGTCTAGGAACATAATTTTCAAATAAATTACTTGCTGTAATAAAATATTTATTTAAAAGATCTGCTATTTTTGCTTTATCTGTAATGACAATATCTTCATTCTTAAGTGAAACAGGTCCTTGTGGTAACAGATGTTTATTTTCTAGTTCTTTTACCATACTCCAATAAGTTCTTGAATTTGTGGAACAATTTGAAAATTGCTTTTTATAGAACTCAGATTTCGCTTTTCTAATAGCTTGAGTACACCTATTTCAATCCAATCGGTCTCAGATTTGACATACTGTGCTTTACGCCAAAATATATATTTTTTTATGTAGTAAAGTAACTAGATTCCGGTTTATCCATGGGCTAGAACGATTTTTATGTCAAACATTTTTTAAAGGAGCATGTTTATTAATAATAATACTTAGAGATTGAGAAAAATAGGATCATGCCTCTTTAACAGTTGGAATTCAATTAACTTTATGTAAATTCGCAGCAGCTAGATCATGTAAGAAGGCTTGCTCAGTAAAATGTTTAAAAGAACGTTTCAAGCAAACTACACTAGATTGATTAGGCGTACACTTTTTCTGGATGCATGCTATAAAACAGTGGTCACTGATATCATTACAAAAGACATCAGACTGGTATCGATCTGGAGTATTAGTTAAAATTACATCTAAGAGACTAGCATTATCTAAACATTTATTATCATACCTAGTAGGTTTATTAATAAGATGTGTGAGATTTAAGAGAATCAAATTGGAGCAAAACATGATCAGGAGGATTCAGCATATTCCAGTTTAAATCACGCAATAATACAAATTCTGAGTTAGTATAAGAACTAAGAATTGATCCCAGATTTATTAAAACAGAGGAAGGAGCTGATAGGGGACAATAACAACCTGCAACTGTTATTGAGCTATTAGCAATTTTTATATTTAAAATCAAAAGTTCAAATTGAATCATCAATGCTCTTCTTTAACCATGTTTCTGTAATAACTACTACATCGGGTTTTGCGCTTTCTACGCATAATTTGAGTTGGTCTAATTTTGGCATAAGGCTCCTTGTGTTTATGCAAAAAAAACAAGATTCTTACGAGAACAAAATTGGTCAAATTTCAATTCAAAATCCAATGTGGGTATGTTAGTTGAAGAAGATTGGGGACCAGGATGCACATGGACGTTTCCAGATATAATCAGTAATAATATTAGCAGAATACGACTACGTATTATTCTATTATGCATAATTTAAATCAAAATTAAGCAATGCTCAAAATAAGATAGCATATTGTATACTTTCATAAATCTATTGTGGCGTCAGTAGATTGTATTGACATAAATGATTTTGTTAAATAATTTTGTGTAACCATAAATGAATGTGCATAATTTGCAGGTTGAGGCGTCGCTAGTGAGGGGAAAAGTGGCATTGAGTACCGGGGGCCCAGAGCTATTGGAGGGTTCACAACGATCCCTCAAGAGTGTTTTAGCAGTTTCTACCGAAAAACTATTTCTACCGACCACCGTTTTGAGCGAGGAGGACTGTCCTCTCACAGCCCAGACTGCTGAATACTGTACGGAGGATCCGGAAAATCCAGAGACACCACTGTCTGCAGGTGATGAGGGAGATCCACTTGCACAAAAAAATGGCATGTTTGCAGAATAAATTTGCAAGATCAAGAAGAGAGAGGCACTTGGTCTCATTCACTAATTACTCATGGCAAAGTTATTTTTCGTTCTTCGCTTAAAGACTTTTAATTATTTATAACTTCAGTTTCTACCATAAAGCAGCTCTCCAATGTGTTCAAGGTTTACACGTGTCTGAACTTGATGGACTGGACAGAAGAAATGAACCGGAGGAGATTTCCACCTCAAATAAGGCGGAGCCTCTGAGCCACACACGCCTATTACATAATCACCACGGCCCAATGGTCATTCAGTGTTTACTAGTCAGAGCAAACTTTTCCAGAAAGTTCACTCTGCCAAACTGTTTGGAATCCCGAAACTAAATCCAAACAATTTTTTTTTTTTGGCCTGATTTTATTGGAAAATGACATCACACCAGTTTGTTTTTGTTTTTCTCTTGAAACATATCAGGGCCTAAACTGTCCATATGCATAGATTTGTGCATTGAATCTGCACGAACAAATCAACTTTCATACTAAAATTAATTCTAAATTTATGAAAAAATGCAGGAATACCTGAAACCACACATAAAAACATCACATACTCTGCTACACAGAATACTACAATTACATTATCATTATAACGAGGATAAGAGCAAATTGTGAATTAGGTGGGAAGTTTTCCCACATGAATAAATAGGAATAACCCACATGAATAATTCATTATCAGTGAATAAGACCCACCCTCTGTCATATGTCTTTGAATATCAGTTGTAACACAGTCCTGTTTTCCAACAGATCTTAAAAATACTTTTTTCACATAAATTCAGACATTTCTTGCATATTTTATTGACAAAATAAACTTCAATTTGCATCTGTTCTTGTTTTATTATATTTGCTTGTGATTTAATTCAATTGCTTTTACTGGTTTATCAACAAACCCTATGTAAGTATCTCCATCTAAATTAAAGGGGTCATATGATGCTTTTTTAAAGATCATTATTTTGTGTATTTGGTGTAACTATGTTGATATGCTTTAATATTCAAAAAATACATTATTTTTCAAATACTGTACATTATTATAGGTCCTCTATGCCCCGCCTCTGCGTCGTTTTCTACAAAGTCCCTCCTTCCGACAAGCGCAGCCTGCTCTGATTGGCCAACTGGCACAGTGCATTGTGATTGGCCGAACACCGCAAGTACTCGTGTATGTAATGTAACGCCCCTTTTTATAATGGCGAGCTTCATCTTTCAAAATAAATGTAAAGACAATTAATAATGTCATTAGTTTTACCATCAGTTCAAGCCCATAAGTGGAACAGAGTCGCGTGACAGACACGGTGATGAAGCTCGTATGTATTTGGACACAAGCCGCGATTAAGGAAGCTGACTCCACCTGTCTCTCTCTCTCACACACACACATAAAACTCTGCATTTGAATAGTCAATAGCAAATACTTAAACTAATAACAAAACATACTTACAGTCACTGGTTCAGAAGCACCAGATTGTCATAGTAAAGTCAGAATTACCTTCTCTCCTAGGTTCACGAAACGGTCGTCCATAAAATGTGTTGCTGTTCTGTTGTAAGTAATCTTAATGATTAAAGTGTTTTTGCTTTCACACAGAAACAGTGTCTTTCTGACATGGCTGCATCAACACTACTGCAGTTACTGAAACCATACCTTCTTTCTTTGCAATCATTTGGGCTGCATTACGCAAATATTTCCACATCGTGACGTAGACGTGTGGGGGTGTGTTTGAACGAGCCATATTAGGGGGGTGTGGACGAATCTTAACTTTGATAAAGAATATCTCTTTGGCTTTGAGACACTAATCTTTGCAACTTCAGGGATCTTATCTATGAACAATCAGCTTGTAACACTCCAAAGAGAAAGGAGAACTTAATCGCATCATATGACCCCTTTAAACGTTTGAAACAGGATAACCAGATCTACAACATAAGTCTCATATAGTAACCAGATGTATCGCTGTAACTTCCCTTTGTGACAACTAGCCCCAATCTCCATTATACTCATAAACGCACAAGGCTCATAAAAACAAACACTGTTGCTCTTCAAGAAAACGTTTTCAGACAACAGTCATTTTTAATGCAAACATCATGTATTTCTCACATTGAGAGAGGAGGACAATGAAATCAACCCTCGAATCGATTTAATTTGTGTGTCTGTTCAAGCATGAAACATGTTGGGAGTTTGTCTGATTAACCTTATGAAGTGATTTTTTAATATGCATGCTTTGTTTTATTGGTTGCTGTTGTCACAGCATGCATGCACCTGGGGTCTTTGAGACTCTAAACATGGACATGTATTGCATATTATCAAAATAACATTAAAGCGTTGGATTTATGCTTCCTGACAAGTATATTTAGAGCTATTCAAATGTTTTGTTTGGAGTCCCTTGGCCAAGATGGTTTATTAACATGACTCAACATCCAGCTTTTGTTTAACATTATTTGCATAAATTTTACATAAATGAACAAAGCAGTGCATAAATGTTAATAAAAGATCTCAGAAGGAACAAAAGTTGTGCTAGTAAATCACCTGCAGGATCATTCAGGAGAAAGAAACACACACGGTCACGCTGGAAACCTTTTAATTAGTGCTAATTATCTTAGAGAAAGTGGAAGGCCGTGAGAGGATCGGTGTTTGTGAGTGAGAGATCAAAGATTGTGTTCCTGACGAATAATGAGGCCCGAGAGAGATGATGCACTTCCAGAGTGAACAGGTCCTGATAAAGCCTGTTAAACTATTAGTGCCTAAATTATCCATTAGATGATGCAGATTCCTCGTGCTTTTACCTTCCTTTTGTTTCTGTGGTCTTTAAGTGATTTTAAGTGAAACCAAGATACTTTTCATTTTGCTGCTAGTTGAGTTCTGGTCATAGATGAGCAAAGTTTGAGCAGAGGCACTTTACATATTGCAACTGTTGTGTGTATTTATTATAATCAATAGAAGTTAGCCATTCTCAGCTGTATCATAGTCAACATGTAGTAGATGTGTTTCCAGTGACTCCTACTGGCAGGCGACAGTGGAGATTGAGGCACAAACGTCTGTCTGTCTTTATAAAACTTTATAAGTTTCCATTTCTTAACATTAGGTAACTAAATTAGGTAACGGAAGCTTGATTCCAACATGGAAAAAAATATATTACATAAAACATGCATAACAATATATTTTATAAAGCAGACATACAAATATATATAATTGTTACTCGTCTCAAAATTCTGTTTTTTTTGCAGTTCTGATAAAATTGTGAGAAATAAACTCAATTTAGTTTTCTACAAAAAAAATCAAGAATTGCGAGATATAAACTTGCAATTCTAAATAAATGTGCAAGACATATTTCATATGTATTGTGAGATATACACTCATGATTGCAATATATAAACTCGCAATTCTACAAAACAAAATTAAGAATTTAAACTTAAACAAAAAAAGTCAGAATTGCAAGATATAAACTAAGAATTGCAAAATATAAACTCACAATTTAAAACAGTCAGAATTGCGAGATACACTAAGAATTGCAAGTTTACAAAAATCTATTTTTGTAAAAAAAATTAAGAATTGCGATATATAAACTAAGAACTTTAAGCAAATTTATTAAAGTTTTATTCAAAAATTAAGAATTGCGAGATAAACTTGCAATTGTACAAAAAAATAAGAATTGCAAGATATAAACTTTCAATTCTAAAAAAAAAAGGCACAATTGCGAGATAAAAAACATCCTTTAGCGCCTGTTCTCTCTATTATGCATGCTATTTATAAATGCTTTAAAATCCAATAAAGCATATGAAAGTGTTTTTGACAGTCTATGCAGTTATACTCCAGTGGTTCATTTGGCCAGTGCTAATAAACAATGAGCCAATACTGCACGGCACATTTCTGCTGACTGTCTAAATAAGTGTTTTTGCTGTCTGAAGATGCAATGCAGCACCCGAGAGACTGCTATTACCCTTAAGAGAACGGCAACTCAATTAGTCTAACGAGGGCCAACCGTAATTAAACTGAACGCAGCAAACCCTGTCTCTGTGGATAACAGGATGCTGAGTTAGAGAGCAGTGAACTTGTGAGAGAGAAACTTAGATGTAAACAAAACTAGCTGTTGAAAACCATGTCAAACACACATGCAGTTAAAAAACTGTTGTGAAAAATGCATGTTGGAAATTACATTTTTATTTTTGGCATGAATTTTTAAACAGCCATTTATTTAGAAATATGCCAGGTATTTCGTCATTATTTCATTAATCAAATTGTTTCAAACAAAATATGTTTTCTTGGAAATAGGTTTTACTTTTACAAATTTTATTAAAATCCTTTTAACTAACAAAAGCAAGTTGCCTTAATGACATCATTTTGGAGGGAAATCTATGGATTTGATAAATTCTGTTTTATGTTTGTGTGTGTGTGTGTGTGTGTGTGTGTGTGTGTGTAATGTTTTGTGTTATGTTAGTTGGTTTGTGTGTCTTTTAAAACATTTGTTTTGTCTGATTCAGTGATATGATAGTATCGCATGTCAGAAATTGCAATAAATAAAATTCTAATTAACTTCAAATGCTAAATATAAAAAAAAAAACTTTACACATTTTTTTTTTATTCACTTAAATGTATATTTATGTATTAAAGTGTGTTTCTAATATTATATATTTATAACTAAATATTTAAAATGTCTCCCAAATCAAAGGTTGGAAATGATTAATTAGCATGACTGAAAAACAAAAATATTTCAAGTTCATCAAGCACAAATCAGGATCAAGCATCTCTTCCCAATATTTTGCATACTGAAAGTCTGTTGTGTTCCCACACTCTCTGTTCTGGATATATATGCCTGTTAGTTCCACGTTGCTTTTCCTGAATAAGCTAAAATGATCTTGTACGGTTCCTGTTTAGCTGTGCAAAATAGAGCTCCTGTTGATCAGAGGTGCACAAACATGGAAAACAGCTTCATAATGGAGTTTGTACACCTTTCAGCACAGGCCTGCATCTCCTCAAACACACATCTCAATGAAGCTACGGAGAAAACAGCAGCCACATGCCTCTGGAGACTGATTTTATTTGTGCAAATACAAACCGATCAGGTTTATTGGTCACCCAGGGACTGAAACAGACTTAATCTGTAATTGCTGAATATTCACATACAGCAAGTCACTAATACAGACTGAAGTTCTGCATTTACTCTCATTATTCTAATAATTGTTTAAAGGGGACCTATTATGCTCCTTTTTACAAGATGTAAAATAAGTCTCCGATATCCCCAGAGTGTTTGTGAAGTTTTAGCTCAAAATACCCAACAGATATTTTTTTATAGCTTGTTAAAATTGCCACTTTTAGGGTATGAGCCCAAACGCTCTGATATTGAGTATGTTGCTTTAAATGCAAATGAGCTGGTGCTCCTGGAGAAGAGGGCGGAGCTTCAAGAGCATTAGCAGTGCTAGCCTTTGCAAATAAACATTCCACTATTACTACAAGCCTGTTATCTTTACAGAAAACTACTGTTTCAAAGTCAGTTATCTTATTGTACTGTGCATTGCACGGCAGGATACAAATAACAACATAGCTGGTCTCATGGTGCATGGCATGCTATCACAAACTTTATAAGACTCACTCGTGATTATGAGCTCAACAAACTCGAGCGATCGACTTACATTGCTTTCAGATGTAACTTTTAACAACCACATTCCTATTCACGATCATTCATGAAGACCGCACCAGAGAAAACAGACAGAGACAATGGTAGCTTTAGCAATTAGCCTTGCAGAGTGCCAAGAAGCTCTTTCAGAAAGGCAATTTAGAAAACAAACACGTGATACTTACTTTGTCTGGAGCTGACGTTTGTGCACGAAGTGTTGGTATTGGTCCCTACACATATTGGGGACTTTACCGATTTTTTCCAGGACATTTGCTCAGAAAATGAAACTTAACCACACTGTCCTCAGGAGTCTCCATAGACTCCCTCCATCTGAGCCTATGTTCGTTAGTGCATCCCAAAACACAACACTTGAAAAGCCTCTTTGGTGCTGACATTATATATCTACAGTAATCAGTAACGATAATGGCGGAGGCAGACGCAGCTTCTCACTCAGGGGCAGCGCTACAAATGGGCGGGACTTATTCCCCTCGGTGATGTGAACAGAGGGAGAATCTGAAACAGCTCGTTCTGAGAGACTGTTTATGATTTTATTAGATTATGAATAAATGAGTGGGTGGATTTTCACCATTATAGGCTGAATGTTTTCACACACTGCAGCCACACAACTGTGTTCAAACACCTTATAAAAGTGATTTTTGCATAATAGGTCCCCTTTAAGTATAACAGCATTCAGTGTGATTTGTTTAAAGGAATAATTCACCCAAAAGTGAACATTTGCTGAACATGTGCTCATCCTCAGGCCATCCAAGATGTATATGAGTTTGTTTCTTCATCAGATTTGGAGAAATGTAGCACTCCATCAGTGTCTCAGCAATGGATGCTCTGCAGTGAATGGGTGCCGTCAGAATGAGAGTCCAAACAGCTGATAAAAAACATCACAATAATCCACACCACTCCAGTCCATCAGTTAACATCTGGAGAAGACAAAAGATTAAACAAATCCATCAAGATGTTTTTAACTAAAATACGAGTCCATAATCCATAATAATGTTTCCTCCAGTGAAAAAGTCCATCTCCTGTTGTCTCTCACATCAAAGTACCCCCATATATATATATTTAGAGCTGTTTTGGCTTGTAAACGGTGCTTGATCTGTGCAGATTTCTCTCCTGATTCAGACCAGAAGACTTTTTCACTGGAGGAAGCGTCATTATGGATTATGGATTTTCACCGGAAGCAATGGTTTGAAGTTAAAAACGTCTTAATGATGGATTTGTTTCAGCTTTTGTCTTCTCCAGATGTTAACTGATGGACTGGAGTGGTGTGGATTATTGTGATGTTTTTATCAGACTCTCATTCTGACGGCACCCATTCACTGCAGAGCATCCATTGCTGAGACACTGATGGAGTGCTACATTTCTCCAAACCTGAAGAAGAAACAAACTCATCCTAATCTTGCATTAAACAAGAAATAATTTAATTTGCCAGTAGAGCAAGAAAAATAATTAATTATCTGGAGCTATTTTGCTTCTCTCGCAAATGTTTTGATGTTTTAACTGTAAAACAGGACTGATTGTGAGCACTTTTCTCTTTGGCGGAGTGTCTGTCAGGTGCTCGTCTCCCGTGGTTCCTGTCGAAGTCTTCAGCTCCTGAGACAGGAGATCTCACACTCTTCACACGCGGCCCGTCTGTCAGCCGCGGCTCCACGATGAGCTCTGTGTTCTTCAGGGAGAAGGGCTGCTAAAAGCTTTTCAACACCAACATCTCACCCTGATCCCACAGAAATCAAAGAGAGCAAATCTCTCCTGCCGAACTGCAGCAGATGTGAAGGAAGGAAGAGCGAGACTGTAGCTGATCAAAGCAGAATTAATCACATCCGATCACAACACGAGCATGTGCGTTCATAACTGCTTATGATCATATGCAGATATTACAACAGCCTTGACTGAACATGAGTAATGTCAGGTTTTAGTATCTGCTGCATTTCTGAGCTCATGCATAATAAATAAACATCAGAAACAGATATGCAAACAATGCTCAATTCACAATTAAACTATATATATGTGTGTGTACACACTGTAAAATAAATTAATTTACTCTAGCAAATACGTATTAGTAAAACAATTCCACAATAAATTAAAGCAAATATTAATAGGTTTATGTGAATTTGCTTTAAAATATATTGTACGTTCAGACACAGCCAGAATGTGTGCACTGAGAGACATTAAAATTCGTCATCTTAACACAGTAAAATTTTGCATCTTTACATGTACTAAAGAAACGTGGTGAGAACTGATGTCTTAACAAGGCCAGAATGTGCTTGTCTACACATAAAATAGAAACATGTTCAAAATTGGCGCATTAATGCAGACAATGTGTGTTGACACGGTCAAATTCACACGTTTCCCATGTGGCCTTATCTGCCTTCCATATGTTCATTTCAGAAAGGTGTGTGATTCACTTGTCTGAGGGTTGAGAAAATAGAGTTTAGCCCTGTAGTAATATTTATTAAAAAAAAAATCTCTCACTTTCTCTCTCCCTATATATATATATATATATATATATATATATACACTTAATTTCACACATTCCTTTTAAAAGGTTTTGGCCCTATCCACCTTCCATATGACCAGCAGGAGCGAGTGATGACGTCACTGTGACCTTCTGACCTTCCAAGTAAACAAAGACTCCAGAGACAGGAAGGAGACTTGGATGGAGATGCATGATGAATGATGAGTGATGATGGTAATTTTCCTCATACGCTTATGGATATTTCATCACAGGCTCTTTCTTTCGGACATCCCTGTATTGTTAATGCTGTTTGAGAGGTTTCGTCGGTCTCCGCAGGGGTGGATGGGTTGAGAGGTTGTTGGCGTCGGTAAATCCTCATTTTCTCTTTGAAGTGAATCTCAGGGGAGATTTATGCTGTTAACACTTTGTCTCTATGTGAGAATGAATTATAATGTCAAACACAGAGCTGGTTAGTCATCGGCAGACGTGGAGACAGGAGAATATTTACAGCTCACTTAATAACTCTCAGTTTGTCTGGAGTCCGTGCTCCTCATGTTACCAGATTGAATATATATATATATATGTATATGTGTGTGTATATACACACAATATGCTTTATTAACGTGCCATTTTATGATGTGCAAAAATAATGTACTAAAAATGGATCAAACATTTGGTATTTTCATTTTTTTTCTCATGAACATTGTTTGCTCAGATGTTGCTCTAAGCTCATGAGATTTAATAGAGTTTATATATATCAACTTTATTGTTTCTCTTCAAATAGGCTGGAGGAAATGAAAGGACACTGGCTTTAAACTGGATACTTTGGAAATGAAACCCAAGAGACTGGATCAAGAACATGAGATGATGCCTGAGAGCTGCAGAGACTCGGTGAGGGTTTGATTCTTTCTTTGTGTTTTCATCTAGTGAGAATCTGTTGAGCAACATGAAAGTAGTTCATCTTGTCTATTTATTCAGTTTCTCCGTCCGTACAGTGCCCTCCACTAATATTGGCACCCTAGATAAATATGAGCGAAGGTGGCTGTGAAAATAAATCTGCATTGTTTATCCTTTTGATTTTTCACTCAAAAAATTCACAAAATTCTAACCTATCATTTTAGTAAAACAATTGAAAGTGGGGAGAAAATCTCATGATGAAATAAATGTTTTTCTCCAATGAATGTTGGCCACAATTATGCACCCCTAGAAATTCTTATGAATAAAATATCTCTGAAGTATAAGAAAAGAGTTGAAGCATTGCAAATCCCCATTTCTACCATCAGGGGAGTAATTAAGAGGTTCCAATCAACTAAAGATGTTAAAAATCTGCCTAGAAGAGGACGTGTGTCTATATCGTCCTAATGCACGCTGAGGAGGAGAGTTTGAGTGGCCAACGACTCTCCAAGGATCACAGCTGGAGAATTGTAGAGATTAGTTGAGTCTTGGGGTCAGAAACTATATATAACATCCCATACATCACCACATGTTGTTCGGGAGGGTTTCATGGAAAATTCTCCTAGCTCATCCAAAAACGAACTACAGCAAATTCAGTTGTCAGACAGGACTGGAACTTCAAATGGGACTGGCTTCTATGGTCAGATGAAACTGAAAAATAGCTTTTTGGCAGCAAACCCACCAGATGAATTTAGTACAAACAGGGATAAAAAGTAGCCCGTGTTCACGGTTAAATATACTGCTGGATCTTTAATGTTGTGGGCCTGTTTTTCTGCCAGAGGTCCTGAACATCTTGTTCAGATGCATGTCGTCATGGATTCTATCAAATACCAAACATATGTTAGAAATCTTATAATGGGCCGTGTTTGGATCTTCCACCAGGACAACAATCCAAAACAAACATCAAAATCAACACAAAAATGGGTCACTGAGCACTGTCCTCTGACCTGAACCCTACAGAAAATGAGTGAGGTGAACTGAAGAGAAGAAGTACTAACATGGAGCTGTAAATCTGAATGATCTGGAGAGATTCTATATGAAGAAAATGGTCTCTGATCTCTTATCAGGTGTCCTCCAAACTCTTCAAGCATTATAGGAGAACACTTAGAGCTGTTATCTTGGGAAAAGGACGTTGCAATAATTGGGTGCCAATAAATGTGGCCAACATGAACTAGAGAAAGCATTTATTTCACGATGAGATTTCCCCCCCACTTTCAATTGTTTTATTTCAATGATAGGCTAGAATTTTGTGAATTTTTTGAATGAAAGATTAAAAGGATAAACAATGCAGATTTATTTTCACAGCTGCCTTTGCTCATATTTACCAGAGTGCCAGTATTAGTGGAGGACACTATATATATATATATATATACGATGTATATACATTGATTTATAAATGTTTTATTTTATGTATGAGCCACAGATTAATTTGACTGGTTTGGGAATGTCTGACAGACTGTATGAGTGTGTGTTTGTCTGAAGTCTGATCCTCGTCTGTTGTTGTCTTTGCTGTTCTCTCTGCGATTATATAAATCTCACTGAATTACTGTGTCTTAATAAAGTCTCATATTGTCTCCTCACAGCGGATCTGATCTGGGAGGTTATAAATCTCTGATGGGAGTCACAGTCACAGCAAGAAACGGCTGACATTTCACCCTCATCTCAGGCTTTAGAAGGTACCCAAGGCTGGACTGTATTGTGAATAACCACAACATAAGTGTCATAGTGACTATTTACACTATATATATCACACCTTGGGTGTCTGAGTTTATTAAATATGGATAATTAATCCAGTCAGGAAAAGCTGCTGAAAAGTTTTTTAAATGTTATATACTCAATCAGAAAAATACACGTACACACACACACACACATATATATATATATATATATATGTTTTATATTTGACATATTTTATATATATTTGTTTCTCTACACATCCAAACAGGTTGCGATTTTTAAAAACAGTCATGGAAAGCTTGGAAATGTCAGGGACTTTTAAAATTGGGATTTTCAGGCCTAGAAAAGTCGTGAAAATTTGCAAAATCTTTAAATGTAATGGATTATTTCTATAGTGGAAACACATTTTATATAGTTTTTCTCTGCTAGTTACTGCATTTTGTTAGCGCTTGTGTCAAATGAAACTGACCTGCGTCTCAAATATCAGTCTGACCATCGAGGAGCCCTTTGTACCCTAATAAGATTAATTAATTAAATATATTAATTAAAAATATTGGTAATTGCTGTGCCAGCAATCTCTATAGATTTAACGATTTAATAAAAAATATTTAATACATTTTAAAAATGAATATGTATAACTAAATTAAAAATAATATAAATTAAAATCAAATTATTAATTAAAATTAAAATAAAATAGGTTTTACTTTCATTAGGCAATAAGTTATTTCTCATTTCTTTCCAATTGATTTTTGGAGAGAAATATGATCTACAAGTGTGGGAGATTCACTTCTTATGCATTAATCTTGAACGACTGGAAAGGTCGTGGAAAAGTGTGGGAACCTTGAAATCTCTTGCCATTTGTGTGCAACATGCATCAGACGGTCATCAACAGCCGTCTGAGGTTCAGGGTGGTGCCACTTTCCCAGGCTGTAATTATATTTTCTTCTCATATGATTATCATTCTCACTGATGATGAAGAGAGCTGTTTGAAAAGAGCAGCAGAGAGTCTCACACTACTGCAATTACTACAGCAACATCAGTCCACTGCTAATTAAGATCATGAGCCATTCATCCTCATTTAGACTAAATTTACTGCCAGGAAAATCTGCTAATTACTGCCATTACTCATCTGTTCGGAGGAGTTCAGATCACACGTAAAGTGTGCGGCACATATGGGGAGTCACAGTCACTGACATTATTACACAGCAATTTAACACACCAATGAATCAATCACATGACTGGAAGGATTTTTCTGTTTTGGAGCTGTTGTCAGGCTTTTCCTCATCAGTTTGTGTCTAATTGGTCAGATAAGTTTAAAACCACAGCCTACATATATAGAAAGATTCCATTAACATTGCATGAACTACGTGAAAAATAAAATGCATTCTTTAAAAGTGAAGTTTGTACATTTACAAATTCAAATGACAAAATCTGGTGTATTAGTTTTACATTGAAAATCACTATAAGTTGGTCTTTTGACACTGTGACATGGTCAGAACATTGATTTGTTGGAGTGACCTCAACTTCTGATTCAACCAATCATGTGATTTGGGGGGCGGGGCTATCTGTTTGACTGACCAGTAGCAGAATGTGTGGTGAATATTTGCTTAGAAATAATTGTTATTTTTGCAATTCTGTTTGGCACCACTAATGGTGCAAAAATGATGCACTCTTTCCCAAAACCTGGAAAAACTGTGTTCTCTTGCAAAACATTTGCTTTCCCAAGAGAGTTTGCATTCACTTGCAATACAGTTGCGTTCTTTCGCAAAACTATTGTTGTCCCTAGAAATTTTACATTCTCTAGCAATAAATTTTAAATCTCCAGAAAAACTTGCAAAATGTTTACGAACCCCTAAGAAACATTTGCATTCACTCACAAAACTATTGTGGGAAGTCACAAAAAAAAAAAAAACAAGGCAAACATTTCGGACCCATGTTGACCATTTTCAACGCCAAACTAACAATGTTGGAACTAGGAGCCATCTTGATTTAAGGAATCACATGATCAATCAATCAAGCACTGATCCAAGAAAAAACACACCACACAGTAGATCAATATGCTAAAAAAAGAAGTTAATCAACATATTTACACAAAATCAAGATATAAAGTAATAAAGAAAAAAGGTTCAGATTTCATGCAGCTATAATAAAGACTGCATCAGCAGTGATTCCTTCTTAGTGAATTCCCTTTGGAAAGTGTTTTTAACAGTCGATCTGCCGCTCAATTAGCTCGGAAAGTGGTAAAAGAAACTGTCAGCGTCAGCTGGATATTCAGTTTTTTTCCCAGAGCGGGATGTTCTCCGGGTGTCCTTATCTCGGCTCACCAGCGCCGGAGTGTGTCCTGCTCTATCGCAGATTGCAGAAATATCTTTGACATTCATCCAGCTTCTCGTCTGGCGTCCGAGCTTCTCTCCGTGAGAACTGATGTCCTCTAGAATTCAATTTCCTTCGCTGTGATCTGGTTTTATCAGGGTAATAACTGTTTCCAGGCCTGTGCTAATGAAACCTGTCAGTCCCGCAGGACACGTGTGTGATTGAGGGTGACCAGACGCCCGCCGACCGCCGCTGCATCCCGACATACCGGAGCGCTGCTCACGCATCTGCGTCCGATCAATCTGTCAGCGCAATAATCCCGGACAGATGAACAACATCAGTGCAGTCTGACACATTGTAGTCCAGGATTCACCGCGCAGCTGTGCCACAGTATGAAGGTCAAATGAACAACACGAGAAACGTCTGGCTATTTTTCTCAAGGTTAAACAAGCGGCCTGAAGAACCTTAAATGAGTAAATCAGCCAAAAATTAAACAGTCTGTCAATGTATATGACTTTATTTCTTCTGCGACACAAATGAAGTGTGAGGTACAGTAGAAGGTTTTGTACAGGTTCTGTCTAAAGAGAGAGAAAGTTTGTGTTGAAGCGCATTTTCATCAGAGGATAAAAAATAAAAAAGGGAATTGCAACTTTTTTTGTCACAGTTCTGAGTTTGTCTCGCAATTCAGCCTATAGGTCTCACAATTCTGTCTCGCAATTCTGAGTTTATGTCTCACAATACGGCCTTTACATCTCGCAATTTGAACTTTTCACAATTCTGAGTTTACGTCTCGCAATCCGGCTTTTACATCTCGCAATTTGAACGTTTCACAATTCTGAGTTTACGTTTTACAATTCAGATTTTACATCTCTCAATTTGGACTTTACATCTCTCAATTCTGAGTTTACGTCTCGCAATTTGGACTTTACTTCTCACAATTCTGAGTTTACGTCTCGCAATTCTGAGTTTATGTCTCGCAATCCGGCTTTTACATCTCGCAATTTGAACGTTTCACAATTCTGAGTTTACGTTTTACAATTCAGACTTTACATCTCGCAATTTGGACTTTACTTCTCACAATTCTGAGTTTACGTCTCGCAATTCTGAGTTTATGTCTCGCAATCCGGCTTTTACATCTCGCAATTTGAACGTTTCACAATTCTGAGTTTACGTTTTACAATTCAGACTTTACTTCTCACAATTCTGAGTTTACATCTCGCAATTTGGACTTTACTTCTCACAATTCTGAGTTTACGTCTCGCAATTCTGAGTTTATGTCTCGCAATCCGGCTTTTACATCTCGCAATTTGAACGTTTCACAATTCTGAGTTTACGTTTTACAATTCAGACTTTACATCTCTCAATTTGGACTTTACTTCTCACAATTCAGAGTTTACGTCTCGCAATTTGGACTTTACTTCTCACAATTCTGAGTTTACGTCTCGCAATTCTGAGTTTATGTCTCGCAATCCGGCTTTTACATCTCGCAATTTGAACGTTTCACAATTCTGAGTTTACGTTTTACAATTCAGACTTTACTTCTCACAATTCTGAGTTTACATCTCGCAATTTGGACTTTACTTCTCACAATTCTGAGTTTACGTCTCGCAATTCTGAGTTTATGTCTCGCAATCCGGCTTTTACATCTCGCAATTTGAACGTTTCACAATTCTGAGTTTACGTTTTACAATTCAGACTTTACATCTCTCAATTTGGACTTTACTTCTCACAATTCAGAGTTTACGTCTCGCAATTTGGACTTTACTTCTCTCAATTCTGAGTTTACGTCTCGCAATTTGGACTTTACTTCTCTCAATTCTGAGTTTACGTCTCGCAATTTGGACTTTACATCTCTCAATTCTGAGTTTACGTCTCGCAATTTGGACTTTACATCTCTCAATTTGGACTTTACATCTCGCAATTTGGACTTTACATCTCGCAATTTGGACTTTACTTCTCGCAATTTGGACTTTACATCTCGCAATTCTGAGTTTACGTCTCGCAATTTGGACTTTACATCTCTCAATTTGGACTTTACATCTCTCAATTTGGACTTTACTTCTCGCAATTTGGACTTTACATCTCTCAATTTGGACTTTACTTCTCGCAATTTGGACTTTACATCTCTCAATTCTGAGTTTACGTCTTGTAATTCTGTCTTTTCACAATTCTGAGTTTACATTTCGCAATCCGGCATTTACATGTCGCAATTCTGAGTTTACATCTCACATTTTGAACTTTACGTCTCGAAGTTTGAACTGTACGTCTCGCAATTCTGAGTTTACGTCCCGCAATCCGGCTTTTACATCTCGCAATTTGAACGTTTCACAATTCTGAGTTTACGTTTTACAATTCAGACTTTACATCTCTCAATTTGGACTTTACTTCTCACAATTCAGATTTTACATCTCTCAATTTGGACTTTACTTCTCACAATTCAGATTTTACATCTCTCAATTTGGACTTTACTTCTCACAATTCAGATTTTACATCTCTCAATTTGGACTTTACTTCTCACAATTCAGACTTTACATCTCTCAATTTGGACTTTACTTCTCACAATTCAGATTTTACATCTCTCAATTTGGACTTTACTTCTCACAATTCAGACTTTACATCTCTCAATTTGGACTTTACTTCTCACAATTCAGACTTTACATCTCTCAATTTGGACTTTACTTCTCACAATTCTGAGTTTACGTCTTGTAATTCTGTCTTTTCACAATTCTGAGTTTACATTTCGCAATCCGGCATTTACATGTCGCAATTCTGAGTTTACATCTCACATTTTGAACTTTACGTCTCGAAGTTTGAACTGTACGTCTCGCAATTCTGAGTTTACGTCCCGCAATCCGGCTTTTACATCTCGCAATTTGAACGTTTCACAATTCTGAGTTTACGTTTTACAATTCAGATTTTACATCTCTCAATTTGGACTTTACTTCTCACAATTCAGATTTTACATCTCTCAATTTGGACTTTACTTCTCACAATTCAGATTTTACATCTCTCAATTTGGACATTACTTCTCACAATTCAGATTTTACATCTCTCAATTTGGACTTTACTTCTCACAATTCTGAGTTTACATCTCTCAATTCTGAGTTTACGTCTCGCAATTTGGACTTTACTTCTCACAATTCTGACATTACATCTCGCAATTTGGACTTTACATCTCTCAATTTTGACTTTACTTCTCACCATTCTGAGTTTACATCTCGCAGTTTGAACTTTACCTCTCGGAATTCTGAGTTCATGTCTTGCTATTCTGCCTTTATGTTTTGTAATTCTGAGGTTACATCTCGCAATCCGGCCTTTTCATCTCGCAATTTGGATTTTACTTCTCACAATTCTTAGTTTACGTCTCGCAAATTGTTTCACAGTTCTGACTTTATATCTTGCGTTTCTGACTTTACATCTCACAATTTTGCGTTTACGACTCATGATTTTTGACCTTATATCTTGCAATTTTGAGATTACATCTCACATTTCAGAGGGTAAATCTCAAAATTCTGAGAAAAAAGGTCAAAAAGTATGAGATATAAATGGAAAATTCTGACTTTTTTTTTTTTTTTTACATCTCACAACTCTTTTTTTTTTTGGCATTGAATAAAAAAAATAAGATAATTTTGACTTTTCTTCTCACAACTTTTTTCTTGCAATTGCGAGTTTATATCTTGTCATTTGTATCTTCCAATTCTGAGTTTATACCTCACAATTTGTACTTTATATCTCACAATACTTCTTTGTATTTTCTTTTTTCTCAGAATGGCAAAAAAATCTGAAATTGTGAGATAAAAACTTGCAATTATCTTTTGTATCATGTGGTTTAAGCGGGCCTCCATGGATTTGAAACAACATGAGGTTAAGTAAATGGTGACAATGATCATTTTTGGCTTATTTATTCCTTTAAATCTTGGAAAAGACAATGCATCAGTGTTCCTTAAGGAAATGAGAAGGCTGAGTCTTGTAGACTCTGAGAAGCATTATGAACCCTCTCTACTTTCATTAGTTTAACCACCTGTGGGAGTTCATTGGCAGGTCAGATTTGGACAGGCTTTCGCTCTCATAAGCCATATTGAAAAAGCAATATGTTCTGAATCAGGGTGATGATTCAAAGAGAGCCGTGCAAGAGCCTCATATATTCTGGTTTGAGGGATCTTCTCTAATAAGATGAAGTGACTCTGACACTGAACAGCAAAACAGACCGTCAGTCTTTAGAGATGGAGATCCAGGACAATCCTGAACTTATGAACCATTTTCTCCTTCACATTGAGTAGTCATTATCATACAGTATTTGAGAAGAACATCGTAAACATCACAACTACTTTTTTTAAACATGAATGTAAAACAGGTAAAAACTGAAGAAAATATTTACATAATTTAGTATTTTTATTTTTTTCAAATAAATTATTTTTATTCAGCAATAATGGATTAAGTTAATTTTAAAAAGTTTATATTTCAAATAAATGTTGTTTTTAAAAATAAGTAGAAATACAAAAAAATTATTTAATTAAAAAAATTAATGAATACTGAAAAATAAAATGTATCTCAGTTTCCACAAAAATATTGTGCAGCACAACTGTTTTCAATATTGATAATAATCAGAAATGTTTCTTGAGCAGTAAATCAGTATATTATTATGATTTCTGAAGATCATGTGACACTGAAGACTGGAGTAATGATGCTGAAAATACAGCTGCAGATCACAGAAATAAATTACATTTTAACTTGTATTCACATAGAAAACAGCTATTTTCAATTGTAATAATATTTCACAATTTTACTGTTTTTACTGTATTTTTGATCAAATAAATGCAGCCTTGGTGAGCAGAAGAGACTAAAAAAAAAAAAACCTTTTGACTGGTATTCTAATTAAATGCATATAAAAGGCATATAAATTATTTTGCAAGAATTTATGTTTAAAAATGTTTTAAATTGTTTTAGATAAAATGATATACAGAGGCTGTAATTCCAAACGCTAATGAAAAATAGCATGCCAATAAAATGCATCAAACGGTCAAAGTTTCTATATTACATAAAGATAAAACCTGTCTGCCAATATTACTCTGTGCAACCCTGTAAATTATGTTTTATTTGACGTCTGGCATTTATCAGCATCATCTATTATTTGCCATATCATAACCATATCATTTTGGTAGCTAATAGACAATTGAACACTAAAGCCCCTGCTACTGTAAAAAAAAAAAAAAAAAAAAAATGTCTTTCTTTAAACTGTACATAATTTTTCAAGCATCAGGCACTGGAATCCCTTTATGAGAATATCAAGTAGAAAAATCCCACATCTGACAGTGGATGAGAAGCAGCATTATAGGCTGGACTGCTGGAGACCTGCTCTGTGTGTGTGTGTGTGTGTGTGTGTGTGTTTGTTTAGCACTCGCAGAAAATGAGCCATCCATCATGGTACTAATACTTGACAGGAAAATCAATTAACAACCCAATTAAAGTTTCTTGGTTTTGTATGTGAGCGGCAGTAACAGCGGGTGTGTTTGGCTCGAGCGGCTGCTGCGGAGGCTCTCTGATCAAATCTAATATATTATTACAGTTACTGCCTGTCATTGTACGCTGGAAGGTTGAAAAACACAGTAACACAAACCTGAAATCTGGATTTAAAAAAAGAAAGAAGAGGTTTTTGTGCAATGCATTACAACAGCCTGCAATATGGGAAATGTGCCATGCTTTTTACACTGAACTTTTTGAGTCAATCAGGTGATAAACCATTGTGCAAATTATGCTTTCAGTGGGCACAGTTCATCCTTTATGTGTTTTTTATTTATCGCAATGAATTTATAAGTGCATTACAGTAAATGACATTTTTGCTTGTTTTTAAGTCAAATTAATTTTCTGTAAATGCTGTTGATTTAAGCTTAAAGGAGTAGGTCACCCAAAAATGAAAATGCGCTCATCCTCAGGTCATCCAAGATTAGGATGAGCTTGTTTCTTCATCAGATTTGGAGAAATGTATCGTTCCATTACTTGCTCAGCAATGGATGCTCTGCAGTGAATGGGTGCCGTCAGAATGAGAGTCCAAACAGTTGATAAATACATCACAATAATCCACACCACTCCAGTCCATCAGTTAACATCTGGAGAAGACAAAAGCTGAAACAAATCCATCATTAAGATGTTTTTTTAGCTAAAATACAATCTGCGCAGATCAAGCCGCGTTTACAAGCCAAAACAGCTCTAAACAAATATGTGGCTGGATTTTGGTGTGAGAGACAACAGAAGATGCTTTTTCACTGGAGGAAACATTATTATATTATGGACTCGTATTTTAGCAATAGTTTGAAGTTGAAAACGTCTTAATGATGGATTTGTTTCTTATAAACACACAGCTTTTGTTTTCTCCAGATGTTAACTGATGGACTGGTGTGGTGTGGATTATTGTGATGTTTTTATCAGCTGTTTAGACTCTCATTCTGACGGCACCCATTCACTGCAGAGCATCCATTGCTGAGATAGTGATGGAATGCTACATTAAATCTTTTAAGGCTTTTACTCAGCCATAAACAGATGCAGTGACAGACAGCATTGCCATGTCTTTCTGAGAAGAGACTTTGACCGTCTGTAACGTCCCTCGAGCTTCACACACATTAACACGCGTTGCATGCGTGTGTTGGGGTCAATGGGAGCAGCTGGGTCCGGCTCGGTCTGGCTGTGAGGTTCTGTGAGATGCCTGCGGAGCTCGACTGGCATGTCACGGCTCACATTAACACATGATGACAGTCTTTCACACCTCAGAGTCTGGATCCGATCTCCTCACTGACCTGCACTTCGACTGAGCCTGTGTGAGTCCGGCAACCCGCAAGATAGAGGAACGTGAGTTGTATAAGAAATGCACTATTTATCAACACAACTAAACAACACAGTCTCATGCAGGAGTTCTTTATGAAGCAAAATAAAATAATAGCATGATGTTCAATCACTATATGAAAAAGACAGATGGTACAGTATAAAATTAACCTGGCTTGAAAATTAGTTTTATATCACATTAAATGTGTATATCATTCATTCAGTCTATAGATATTACCTATATATGAGAACAAACCCACATTTGGTCTAAAACTCATTAACCTGTGTGTGTGTATATATGTGTATATATATATATATATATATATGTGTAAGGGATAATTAACGGCTAGCCGTGCATTAAAGGATTTTAATGCATGATGTGGAGGCAAAGAACCGCCAGACGCGGATAAAATCCTTTTTTCCATTATTCCATGGTCAATTGGTAATTTGCCAAGTTAAATACAAGTTAAAACTTGTATTGCTCTTTGCAGCGCAATATTTGACCAGAAGGGTAAAAATTACTGTAATGTTCGTCAGTTAGCGCCCGCGTCAAATCAGACGGAGATGAAATAGTGCGGTAATACTACATTTATTTGAATGAATTATAGCATGTATCTCAATTAATTGTTGATTGAGAGAGAGAGAGATGACAGTTGTGTGTACCTGCTTGCTGCGTCTGAGCGGCTCTCTCTACAAACTATTACTTCAAAAACAGAGATTTTATCACCTCGTTGCTGGGGAATATAATGTAGCGATCTAGTATCTATCTTTTATTTTAGCAATAAAAATTGCTGTGAAGCGTTGACAACAAGTTTGTGTGTTTGCAGCACAATCTGCAATCTCCGACCTCTCTCTCTCTCTCTGTGTGTGTGTGTGTGAGTGATGTGTGTGTGTGTGTGTGTGTGTGTGTGAGTGATGTGTGTTGGTTAGTGTGCATCAATTAAAGCAGCGCATTAATATGGAATGGTGATTAAACTGACCTGGAACTACCTGTGCAGTTAAACGAATTTAATCAACGCCTGCCAGCCAATCAGAATCGAGTATTCAGACAGACCATGGAATAAAAGTATATACTGTACACACACACACACTGGCCTATATACACACAAACTACTGGTCAAACGTTTACAATAATTATGATTTTTAAAATATTTTTGAAAGAAGTCTCTTATGATTACCAAGGCTGCATTTGATTTGATTGATCAAGAATAAAAAACAGTAATAATGTGAAATATTATTACAATTTATGGGAAGTGTTTTCTATTTTTGTATATTTTAAAATGTTTGTGGAAACTGTGATTTGCTACTATTCATTATTATTATTATTATATGGAATGCTTATGTAAATACTTATATAAAATAATTTATATAAAATTGCATATTATATTTATGCGTGTGTGTGTGTGTGTGTGTGTGTGTGTGTGTGTGTCTATGTACAGTATATATGTAATTCTAAGTTAATCTCTATATAAATATATATTTTATATAATATAATAGCACACACACATACTGTATGTGTGTATATATATATAATGATTTAATTTAATATATTATGTAATATATTATTAACTGATAAATGCCTTTTATTTTCTGTAGAGCTGCAGTTTAGTTACGCAGCAGAAACTGTCTGTGAAACTCAACACGCGTCTGCTGTGAAACACCTGACAGGTAACTGAAGGGCTGTCTGTTGAGAAGCTGACAGGATATGATGTCAGACTCGCTCAGCATCATGGGAAACACTGACCATTAATATGGCAGCTGCAGCGTTTCTGTCCTGTTTCTTGCTACAAATCTGACACGGTCTCTCAATGTTCTCCTGTGTTTCTGTGGGCATCCCTCAAAGTTCATGACAGCGCTTGAGTTTGTGCTGATGCTGAGAGACAGACAGCAGCCGTCAGTCAGACAGCAGAAGCAGAGATGATGCAACACGCAAACAACTAATGGGCTTTAAAACCAAATTTGTTCTGCGATGCACTGACGCCGATCCGGCCAGTGCACAAACACACAAGAACTATTTTCAGTTGCATGACAGTGGCACAGTTATTTCCATTAACAAGCTTCCAACTAGTTTTTGCACTAATATCATAGCAAGTGTGGCTTTTACAGACTCTGTTTGCTCTTTCTTTCTGAAATGATGCATTAAGTTGTGCATTATGATTGATTTTAGTGTAAGGATCATGAGTCAGATTCAAAAATAAGGCTCGATTCAATTTTGGTTTGCAAAGCCAGAAGGAAAGAAGTGAGGAAAATTGTCATATGTTTCAAGTTACAAAACGGGAAGGACACTGTTTAGTGGTATGATTCTGCTCATAATGCACGTGAACCAGAGGATTTGGCATTTTTTTAGTCTTTACTTTTTAGTTTTTTAATTTTTGCATTTCATTACATTTTGCAGCAATTAGTCATTTTGCATATAAAAATCTCTATATTTATATTCATATTTAATTTGTTTTGAGTGTTGCAATGATGCAATGAAGTTAGAACGTACATAAATACTATAGTATATAAATATGGCACTATTTCAGTAGCATATTAGTAGCATATTCCTTTATTTTACAGGGTCTCATTCAATCAGAATATGTTAAAATGCTGTATTAACAATTCAGAAAATGTGAATGTCTTCCCTGCTAAAGTCTCCTGATATCCGTCCAGACGTCCCTGACACGTCATTAGACATCAGCTGGGGATCCGTCAGTGTCGTATCAGCGCGTGTGTGACTGATGGCTGTGATGATCAGATGTGATTTAGCCGGTTTGCTGAGCTGAGCTGGCGATTTCTGCCCAAGCCAGCAGCCATCAATAATGTGGGAGTGAATGTCACGGATCATTGTGGAACTGAAGCACGCTTGCAAAAGATCAGCATCAGCTTACATACCACAATACTTTCCATCCGCAGCTCAACGTCTCTCATTTTTCACCCTGCAACAGCTTCATTTGATCTGGATGCCTGTAACGCATCCTAATAGGAACTGAGAGGAACAAACATGAAATTTAAAACACAAAAATATGTCATGTAATATAATGCAAACATGTCATCGAGAGATGGATCTGGAGATGAGAAATGTATAGACAGAGAAGCATGGTGACAAGGGCACAAGATTGATGACTTCAGTATCATGTGGGAAAAATAGAAATAATTTACTATAAAAAAAATTATATTTTGATTAAAAAAAATAAATAAATAAATAAAAAAAAAAATATATATATATATATATATATATATATATATATATATATATATATATATATATATATATATATATATATATATATATATATCAAATTAAAACATTAAACATATATTTTAATAAAGAATTATATATTTAACATGTTTTTGACTATTTTTAAATATATTTACAAAAACTGGGCAAACATTTTTTTGCAATATATTCATATTCAAATATATGTTCCATCTATACATTTTATATTGGCCTTTTTGTATATTTTTGAAAATATAGTTTAAAAATGCAAACGTGCATATATAGAAAAATAACATTAAATCAATATACTTTTTTATTTTTTAGTGACATCTTTTTAGGAAAACAGAATACATAACAAGAAAAATCAAATGTGGGACATTATTTTACTATTTTTCCCACCTGCAGAGCCTTGGTTACATCAGACAAAAAGATTTTAGACACAGAGAAAGTTTGATATAGATTATGAAAACAATCTATATTTTTCATTAGAATAATTTGTACTGGCTGTGGAAAATAAGTGACATTTATTAAGAAAGTAAATCCATTTTGATCTCAGTTTCATTTGGGGTGAACTATTCCTTTATATTAATTGAGTCTGGGTTATTGTGTAAATTTCTGAATGTTCATGACACACTACTGACAGTTTAGTATGATTAAGTAAAGAGAAGCTGAATCTGAAATCACCAACTTTCAAAGTGTGTATCTTTACAATATGGTATGTAATTTATATGTTGCTTTGTTGAATTTTAGGTTCTGAATTTGAATTAAATTGCATGGTCACATGCCACAAGTACAATGTAAAGATAAAATTACAGAACTTTACCTGAGAAAAGACAGAAAGGTTTCATGATGCTAGGCTTCATTTGGGTCAAATTTGAGAATTCTGAGAAATGGAAGCATTGTTTTTTAATTAGAAATGATTTGATTGCATTTTTGCAATTTTGTATCAATTTTACCTATCAAATCTTTAGTTTTATATTCACATTTACATTTTTCCAGTGTTACTTGCTCATGCAATGATGTTACATTAATACTATGTATGTGGCATTTCACAATAGTTTTGAACACTGCTTTTTATTAAAAGTAGCAAAAAGCATTAAATACCGCTATATCAGTCCTATTGAGTTCATATCTGTTTGCCAGTGTTGAGTTTTATGAGTATATTTTCTGAAAGCACACTCAGCTTGCTGGCATTTTAACAGCTTGTAAACTCTGAAATGCATTTCTGATATTTGATGTGCAGTGTTTGAGAGTTTTTATGCTGTCTGAGAGCTCATGTAAAATGGATGGACGGCCTTTGGCTCTGAGAACAGAATCACTCCGGCTGTCAGAGACACGGCTCAAGGATTTCTGTCGCTGCGGGGCACAACTATAACTCTGATCTTATGATACAGAAGATGCTTTATGTTGCATTTATATATGCAGTATATAAAGCCACTGTATCATATTTGATACTCAAATTTCCTCCAGTGTCTCTAAATGATCAACATGATTGATATTTAGACTTGTTTATCAAGTAAAAGCAATTTTAGTCTAATTGTACAAACGTTTTTCTGCTGCCAAATCTTTACTGATTTTTATCACGAGGAGGAATGATCCTCGCAAGCCTCCAAAACATCTCACATCTTCTGAGGAGCGTTTATTTCTTCTCTCAATCATCATTGGATTGCATTGAATTATATGTTTGGATCATTTCAATCTCAAAGACATATTATTGGAGATATAGAATGACGACTGATATTTATATCATTTTATGTCAGTATTTGCTCTACTGTTATAAAGAAGTTATTGATTTACATTACAAGCATCAGAATTTCATAGAAATATCAGCATCTGCAGGATTTCACTTCTATTTTAGGAAACAGCTGAGACAAAGTTGATTATTCCTTATGTAATATTAAATGTAAATCTCCTGAGATATTGAAGAGACACCTCTGAGCAGTAGCAGTGTCCTGTAGCTTCATTATTCATGTATGTAGTTGAGATGGACAGGTCGCAGTATATTTTCTGCTGCACTTCATTAGTGTTTTCCTGTATTATCAGAGCTCTGGCAGAGCCACTGAAAGAAGAAGAACACAAACCGTGGTTCTCTTATCAGGAGAGTAAAGGTTTGTCCGTTCCTGTCAGATTGGCTGATGTGGAGTCCAGAGGTCACTGGTTTCAGTGAAGCAGCTGTTAAGATCTCAGACTGATGACGGCTGTATCGACAGGAGGTGCAGGCCACTTAATCAAGCCGGACACTGGGTAATGAGCAGCTTGTTTGTGCTGAAGGATCTGTTTATCTGGACTGCCGCTGATGGACGGAGAGCATCCCATCGTCATGGAGACGCTGATTGCCGTGGTGCTGATGCAGGAGTTTGGGTGAGATGCAGGATGCTGTTTGTGTCCCAGCTGATTGTGACATTGACTCGTGTCTGGTGTGATGCTCTCACATGAACTCTGCTAATGAAGTGTGTACATTAATGTTCTTGACTGAAACGTTTTTATTTTTTATATTATTTTATTTGAACAGAGTTGTTTGGCATCAAACAACATTTCCCCACCATATAGTATTATATTTTTATTTCATGTAGCTCAAAATTACTTGAATGAATGAATGATGCATTTATATAGCGCTTTATTGTGTATTGCTGTACACCCAAAGCGCTTTACAATCATGTGGAGGGGGTCTCTCCTCAACCACCACCAGTGTGCAGCATCCACTTGGATGATGCGACGGCAGCCACAGGACAACGGCGCCAGTGCACTCACCACACACCAGCTACAGGTGGAGAGGAGAGAGAGATAGGGGCTATCAAGTGTATGGGGATTATTAGGAGGCCATGATAGACAAGGGCCAGTAGAGGGAATTTACTTGATCCAAATAATTTCAAAATATCTGTAATTCTGAGTTTGTACAGGAGTTTTATTTCATTGCCATTTTTTAAAGCATAAAACTGTATGAACTATATGATCTTTTTTCACATTTTTGTTTAATTTCTTTCATTTGTTTATTTTTATTTGTTAATTATGTTTCTTATTTTTGTTTATTTTTAATTTTATTGCATAAAATATATATTTTTAATTGAGCACTTAATTTATTTTACAGGTCTCTGATGTTTATTTCACCTGTACCTCTTATTACTTGCATCCAGACTCCAGGTATGTAAAGATACCGTCTGTAAAATAACAAAATCATCAAATAACTACACAATTACCAACACTAATACATATTTATTTTGTGAAAATACAAAATAAAATCATGTACATTTTATTTACAGCCTTTTGTACAGTACATTATAATATATTGTATTTATATCTGCGCTGCCATGTACTATATAATGTTAAATACTCCAGCAGCACACTAGTCAGTTCTCTCTTCATTCAACCTATTAAACCACATGATTCACTCTTAATGCTTAAGACATTTTAATTTAAATACGTCTGCTTGCGTAAATCACAAAAATTATACATATTAATCAAACACCATGAGCAAATTCATGTCACTCGTCTTCAGTCATCCAGTCTTTAAATCTTAAACTTCGTTGCATGTTTTTTATTGTTGTTGTTGATGATTTCAGGGCCACTTTTCGCTGGAGTGGGTCTTTTGCAGGTCCTCCCTCGAGTCCGGCTCTGCTGATCTCAGATCAGCTCTGTTAAGGCTCATGTGACAGATATATAACTAAAGCACACGATTAACCTGATCAGAGTTTAATATGCAACACTGGAATGACTGAAGAAGTGAACAGGAGCTCAAGGCGACAAATAAATGCATATAAAATGATGTACAGCACTTTGATATTAACAGTAAAGAGCTCAGATTGAAAGCAAACAGCTAAAGAAACACTGCAGATCAAATCTATCGGCACGAGATGTGGAATGCGTTTCATTCTCAAAAAGATGTTTAACTTTATACAGGCCATGATGAAACTGAACCTCTATCCTTGCATTTTTGACATTTATGAAACTGATTAAACCTCGCAATGCATGAGTGAGGTAAAACCCAATAAAATGCACGGTTATCCAAACAAATCTCAGGTGAAACGGCAGATTTATTGCTACAGTGCATAATCATTGGTACAAGAACACAGCGAAGCTACCATTTGATCCAGCTATAATCATGGTTTATTTTCTAGATTTAATGTGTCCAGCATCTGGATTGGTTTCGGATTGTGTGTCCAATCCCGAGCCGGACCGAGGGAGGACCTGTGCCCGCTCTGCGCGACCTGTGGCGGATAACCTGATCCAACACTGATGCTCTTTGGCTGATTTCCCAACAATAATGACAACTGTATGCTGTTGTGTGAGTATAGAGTGATGTAAACCCAATTATGTGTCCGCTAAACTTCTTTAGACATATTTAGCTCATAGTTAGAATAGATTTCTGTCATCTACAGTAAGTGCAGTACATTCTACGCTCATCTCTTCTAGATCTATAATGCTCTATTTAGCAATTCTGATACTTATTTCCAAAACCAGTGGTTCTCAACTGGTCATAAGCCATAAATGTCATAAATGAAATGCACACAATACAGTATAGACAGATTGTTTGTGATGCATTCAACAATAAATAAAAATCAGATACATTGTAAAAATAAAATATATATATCTCAATAGGGCATGGCAACATGTTTTTTTTCCCCTCATTACTTTAGACATCATAATGCATTCAAAATTGTTGAGTTTTTGCATTTGTATGCAATCTCAAGAATCGTTGCTTTATAAAAGTTAAATTAATACTTTTCAACCAAAACCATATTGTATTTGATCAGCAACTTCTCATTAATGAATGTGAAAACATTTAAAAGTTTTGAACATTACATGTCATTACCATGTTTTTACTGCATTTATTGATCAATTAATTTTTTTTTTTTTTTAATTTAAAATTTGTCATGAACCACAAATTTAACACCATAGATAATTTAACATAGAAGTATCTTTGACACCTATTAGTGCTCCATACATACCTGGGTCAAAATGACCTGAACATTTGAAATCGTTGTATCTCTTAAAAAATAATTAAAAAAAAGGAAAAAATGTTCTTTGAGGGTCTTAAAATGCTTGCAAATTTCGTTCCTTAACTAAAAACTATGCAATTTTTATGTATCTCTTCTGGCTCAGAACAGACATGAATGCATTATGAGGGTTAAAGGAAAGTTGGAAATGTTTTTCATCTTTATGATAAACACTGTTGGTCTTGTTAGGTCACCATTTGATCTCCAAGAGCAAAACCAGTTGAGAACCACTGAAGTCCATCACTGATTTCCAGTGAGGCTCTGATGATCCGTCTGTGATCAGGTGAGTCCAGATGAGGTCGTCTCAAGGCTCCTCCTCCACTTCTCTGATTGGCTGGATGATGTTGCTGGTGGATTTGTACTGATTGGTCTGATTGGCTGTGTGTGTGTTGGTGTGTTTGGTTTGCGTGTTTCTAGGGTAGCTGTTCTCAGGTTCGTCTGTGTACCAGTTTTTATCTGCAGAATGATTGACATCATTTACTGTACACCTGAAGCATGAAGTACACAAGTACATGAAAGCAAATTTAGCTACATTTCATATCTCATGCACTGATGAGTTTTGAAATGTTTCAATTCATCACTACATAATGCATTCATAGCAGGGTTATTATAGTAAATAACTAAAATTACAACCATAAAAATGTTTGTTACTTTAACATTTAATAAACTTTACATTAACAATTCATTTGGTTTCAGCACGGTAAAAAATATGATCAATAAGTCATGATATCAAGTGTTTGATTAACTCATTAAAATTATTAAAAAAATTAAGATAAGATTTTAAGACTCTAATAATAATAATAATAAGACTGTAAGACTTTCATTTGAAGTACTAAAATAACTAAAAAAAAATAATAAAAATGACAAACAACAAAATTATTAAAACTTTAACTAAAATTAAAGTGAAAACAGAAAATATCATTTAATTTTCTAATTGTAAAAGTTTTTTAATTCAAAATATTATCAAAAACGATATAAAACAAATTAAATTTATACTAGCCAAATAAATTTATAGCAAAAAAAAAAAAAACTTCAACATTTCTTTTTTTGGTGCAATTATATGTGTGTGTCCGTGCTTTTTATTATTTGAATGCAAAAGATGTCATTTAACATTGAATATACCAGTAAATAGAGTTAAAAATCATAAGTCGTCAAAATGGGATATATATATTTTGTATAATTCAACAATCTTAATCTTATTTGGTTAAAATAATTAAGGGAAAAAAAGCCAAAACGAGCAGTTTCTCCAGCAACTTCACCAGAAAATCTTGCAATGCAATATTTTGTAGATTTTTTTGTGCATTTATATATCACTGTGGGTTTTTTTTAATGCAACATTTTAAATTTTTTTGTATTTTTTTGGTGAAGTCCTTCAAGGTAATTTACATTGTAAGAACTTCTTTCAAATGATTTTGCTGTAATCATGCTCATATATTTGGAAACCAAAACCATGCATACTACAGAGTATGTACTACAGACACGCGAGCTAAATCTCTACAGACGGTTGCAATGGTAAAAGCATTCTCAGTGTTATGACAGATCATAGATATCAAGAGATCAAAACAACTACTGAAGTACAGCAGAGCCCTGAATCTGGAGACGCATGCACTGCAGAGATGACCTTCAGCAAAACAGCCAGAACCGCCAAAAGCTGCTTTGCTTTCAGTCAGAAAGCAAAGAATTAATGCTGGCATGACGGATTCAATGCACTTTTCAGCTCATAACCATCTGAATTATGAGAGATGGTTGCAGTAATGACATGCATTTAGTTCCATACCTGAAAGCCCTCTATTGGTCCTGGGCGCACTTTAAAGAGAGAGTAAATGGAGTAAGTTCAAACGTCCTGATTTTCTGAGGGAACTCAATCTTTTTAACACACACACACATTTATATTGGTGCATGTATAAAAATTAAATAATTAGAATAAAAATTAAATAAAATCTAAATTAATCATAAAATTAAATAAAATTGTATCATTCATGTTCATTATATGTATACTTAGGTTAAAAAATACTAAATAATTAAAATTATAACATTTAAATTATTAAAATTTTGCCCCGGTTTCGCAGACAAGGCCTGTGAAAAAGACTAGTCCCAGACTAAAATGTAAATCTGAGCTGTTTCAACTGAAAGAAACTTGCACTGACTGATCTTAAAACATGTCAGTGCCTTTGTTTTGTCTCAAGATGCTCACCAGTAATGCTTTTTTCTAAGTACGTTCATAAAAGTTACTTAAATGTCCTAATTGAACTATGACCTAATCCTGGCTTAGTCTAAGCCCTGTCTGTGAAACCAGGCCATAAAATGAAAATATGCAAGTATTTACAAATGTATTTGTACTTACATTTAAAAAAATTTTATCAATTTCTTAAAAAATCATTAAAATATTTTTTAATTTTAGTTTATATTGTAACATTAAGAATTATATGCAAGTATTTAGACGTGTATTTGTACTTTAGGTTCAAAAGTGATCAATTTACAGTATATAAAATGATTATAATTACATTAAAATCTAAATTTAATTTTAAAATTCTAAAATAAGAAATAATACAATAAAAAACATATGAAAAGCACAAAAATTATTATTTTTTAAATAAAAGGAATATCAGTGAAAATGAGGTCCTGAGCAAAAGCAGACGCTTTAAGTGTTTTAAAAGCAAAGACGTCACAATCAATACAGAAAAAAATACTTTTATTATGTTTAAGATATCGCATACACTAGTTCATTATATAAGAAAAATCTCTTACACGTGATATTTAGAGAATCAAAACTTTGGTGTGAGCGTCTTACTATAGCAATGAACGTGAATTAAACATAAAAAGCAAACAAACGTCCTGCTTGTTTCTTTACAAATACTCAAATAACTTTATTCTTGCAGCATCGCAACATTTTCATATATTACGCGAGTTATACAAACCAAACAATTCGACATCAATTAGAGTCCAAAAGAGTTTAACAGCCTTAGAAATATGGAAAAGATTTTGAATGGAAGATAAAACATTTGTCAAATGACTCTCAAGCACAGAAACATGGAGCGACGGCTGCAGGAAAAGGCATTAAACCAGCATGAGGAATAATGCTTCAGCGTGTTTCCATTCACTTCATTTGAGTTTGGGTTTCTGAATCACAATGAACCTGTCACTAACCTGACCATAAACCGGTCAGGAATCACGCGGACGCTCAGCCTTTGTTTGGCGTACGTCTTGATGCGTTTGCTATGCGTTTCTGTCAAGGCTGGTGTGATTAAACTCTCATTGTGTCATCTGTCGTCTCAAGAAGGCAGTGAATGGAAAATAAAAACATTCGAAAAATACTAACATTCTTCATGAGCACATATATATTGATGTGTAAGTACAGTGGGTCCAAATGTCTGAGAAAATACCGGAAAATTTGAAATTTGCTAAATGTTATGACAAAGTAATATTTCAGATTCTGCACTATTTCTCTGTCACTATTCAAAATGTTTTGTGACACTCACCTGATATTAATTTTGTTCATTTAAATGAACATTTATGCAGGTTTTCTTTTCATCGTGACCTTTATATTTGGTGCATTTGTTTTGTATAGTATTTTTCATTTATTTTATGGATCTGCAACTGATTGTACAGGGTTTTTTTCTACAAATAAATCTACAAAATAATCTAAATTGTTCAAAAATACATCACAAATTTTATTTAAATTTTCACTGAAATTTATGATTATTCTTTATTAACATTAATTTATTATTTAATATCTTTATTGACTTGGAAAAATTGTAATGTATGTTTTAGTAGCTGAAAATGCAAAACATCAATTAAAATATGTACACCTTAGCCATTGTGACCTTTATATTTGATGAATTTTATGGCATATTTTGTATATTTCTAGTATGTATTGTTAATTTATTTTACGTTTTATAATTGATGGAATTGTGCAGATTTTTCTCTATTCCTAGAATCCATTAAATGTTTGTCTTACATCATTAAAAATAAATTCAAGTTCATTTAAATTTTAACTGCAGTTTATATGATCAGAAAACGTAATATTTATTAATATTATTTATTTACTATTTAATAACTAAAAATGCTAAATATCAATTAAAATATGTATTCATCATGTCCTTTATATTTGGTGTATTTGTCAAAATATTTTGAGTATGCATTTTTCATGTATCTGCAATGGATTGAACTCTACAGGTTTTTCTTTATTCCTAAAATCCACAAAATGTTTGTTTTACATTATTTGAGTTCTGAAACTGTTGCAAAAAATTCATTTCCAAAAAAATCTATTTTGATCATTTAAATAAAATTAATTGCAAAAAATTTGTATTAATATTATTAGTTTAATATTTACATTTAAATTTAATTGTACTGACTGAATAATTTAATATAATTAGTTTTAACTAAAAATGACAGCCGTCAGACGTTTGGAGCCACTGTATGTGGGTGACACGAGACAGCCGCCGTGTTATATCAGCAATATCAGGATGTAGAAGCACAGAGGCGTGATGCGATGATGAAGCACACGAGCGTTCGTCAGGTCACTGCTGTCAAACTGTAGGATTAAAGTGCAGTTAAAGTGCAAAATGGTGAAACTGATTAACCCAACACAGTGTTACCCGTGTAAGACGTACTGATCGTGGTTTGTGGTGTAAACGCTGGCCGGTGCTTTATACAGATGCAACTTCTAGTGTGCTAAAGATGATGTGTGAAGTAAACATTTGATACGTGTAAAAAAATAAAGTCCAGGATTTGCTTTTGCGATAAGAGTCCGTGACGTGACGCGAGAGCACTGATGCTTACAGAGGAACGTACTTCTGTTTGTCGCGCAGGTCGCGGCTCCGGCTGCGGCCCGGCCGGACGGATGAGGGGATGGAGTGGGCGGATGGGCTCTTCTTGCTGGGGCAGTAGGTGGAGTGAGTGGACAGGTTGCTGCGCGTCTGGCCGGCGTTGTGGTCGAATTGCATCAGGCAGAAGATCAGATCTGTAGGCACCAGCTCGAAGCCATACGGAGGATTCGTGATCACGTATCTGTCACCAGAGAAACAAACATCCACAACTCTCAGTATTTGGCAACAGTTTCATATGTGACCCTGGACCACAAAACCAGTCTGAAGTGTCAAAATGAATCTGAAAGCTGAATAAATCATCTTTCCATTGATGTATGGTTTGTTATGATCGGACAATATTTGTCTGAGATACAACTATTTGCAAATCTGGAATCTGCGGGAGCAAAAAAATCTAAATATTGAGAAAATTGCCTTTAAAGTTGTTCAAATGAAGTTCTTAGCAATGAATATTACTAATCAAAAATTAATTTTTACTTTACTTTTAGTAAAGACTTACAAATAAGAAAAAGTAACTAAAACTAAAAGTCAAAACTGTAAATACTATATACACACATTTAAGAAAATAAAGAAATAAAAAATTGACAAATGCATATAACAACATTTCAATAGTAAACATTTAAATGAAAACAAAAAAATAAGCTAAAAACAATTCAAAATATTAAAACAACAAGAGTATAATAATGCTTATAAAACTAAGCTAAACAACTACATGTGTATGTACAGACACACACATACATATAAAAATAAATTCAATATATATATTATTTCATTTCCATATAGTATGAATGAACAACTTATACAGACATCAACACTGAGCCAAGCACACGTTTTAAAACAACAACTTTCACATAGTAAGAAATGGTTATAAAAACTGAAACAAGTAGTAGAAAAGAGGAAAAATAAAAAGCGATACTTGTATCCTAAACAAATTTAGTTGACTGACTTTCAGCTTTTTTTTTTTTTTATTTAAATGTAGATCAAATAAATTGTTTGCAACCACTTACCTTAAAAAAAAATTAGTAGCATTTTTTTCAGTGTAAAGTAAGGGATTACTTTTAATTTTTTCTGTAATTTAATTACAGTTACTTCTTATGTAATTGAACGTAATACTGTGTAAAGACTGTAGAATATTTATATACAATACAATAGTGGATTTAACGTCAACATTTAAAGTCTAACCTTAAAATGCATGCTTTTTATGTACCCTTCTCACTTTAAATAGTTGGGAGAGTTAATAAGAATATTGGTAACACTTTAGTGTCCAGTTCTCACTATTAACTAGTTGGTTATTAGCATGAATATTACTACTGGCTGTTAATTATTACTTAAAAAGCACGTATTAATGTCTTATTCGGCAAGACCTTATTCTAAATTCTTAATCCTACCCAATTCTTAAACTTAACAACTATTTTACTGAGTATTAATAAGCAGTAATTAGGAATATACTGAAGCAAAAGTCATAATTAATAGTGAGAATTGTACCCTAATCTAAAGTGTGACCAAAATAATTTATGTAGCTATCTATTATTTATTTGAAAGAATTAAAAGAACCATTTCATGTCGAGGTTGATATAGAATTTAGAAAGTAATTAGTAATAATTAAATACTTTTTGGAAAGAGTAAATGTAATCTAATTACACTGTTGACTTAAAAGCAGTCTTAAGTCGCTGGGGTATATTTGTAGCAAAAGCCAATAATACATTGTTTGGGTCAAAATTATAGATTTTTCTTTTATGCCAAAAGTCATTAGGATATTAAGTAAAGATCATGCTCCATGAACACATTTAGTAAATTTCCTAGCATAAATATATCAAAACTTCATTTCTGATTAGTAATATGCATTGCTAAGAACTTGATTTGAACAACTTTAAAGGAGATTTTCTCAATATTTAGATTTTTTTGCACTCTCAGATTCCAGATTTTCAAATAGTTGTATCTCAGCCAAATATTGTCCGATCATAACAAACCATACATCAATGGAAAGATTATTTATTCAGCTTTCAGATTATTTTTAAATCTCAATTTCACAAAATTTACCCTTATGACTGGTTTTGTGCTCCAGGGTCACATATTTCAAATAAATTCTATTCTTTTGAACTAGGTATTGCTGATATTGATTTTGTTCAACTGAAATATGTACAATTTATACAGCAATAACTTTATTTTGTATTTTGTACAGTATATTTCTAGTATGTATTGTTCATTTATTTTATGTTTTGAATGCAATTGATTTCAATTTGTTTCGCCGAAAAAAAAAAAAACATTTTAATGTTGATGTTTCTTTTATTTTTCACTGCAATGTATATGATCAGAAAATGTAATATTATTTATATATGATTAATTGAATATTTAGTATTTTTACTGACTTGTAATATTTTAATGTAATATTAACTAAAAATGCAAAATGTAATTTCAAACATGTACACTTTATCCATCATGTTCTTTATATTTGGTGCATTTGTTTTGTATTTTGTGTATTTCTTGTATGTACTGTTCATTTATTTTATCTTTTGTAATTTACTGAATTATACAGATTTTTCTTTATTCCAAAAATCCATGAAATGTTTGTTTTACATCATTTGAGTTGTGAATCTAAATTGTCTAAATGTTATATTTGGTGCATTTGTGGACATATTTTGACTATGTATTGTTCATTCATTTTATGTATCTACAACTTATTGAATTATACAGATTTTCCTCTATTACAAAAATGCATGAAATGTTTGTTTTACATCATTTTAAAAATTATATTTCAAATTAATGCTGCTCTTTTGAACTTTAAATATTCCTCAGCACAACACTACATTGATAATAATCAGAAATGTTTCTTGAGCAGTAAATCAATATATTATTATGATTTCTGAAGATCATGTTACACTGAAGACTGGAGTAATGATGCTGAAAATACAGATTTGATCACAGGAATAAATGACATTTTAACAGATATTCACATAGAAAACAGCTGTTTTAGATTTTATAGTACTATTTCACAATTTTACTGTTTCCACTGTATTTTTGATCAAATAAATGCAGCCTTGGTGAGCAGAAGAGACTTCTTTCAAAAACATTACAAATATTACCGACCACATAGTAAAGCTAGTAAAGCTGGTTGACTCACCGTTTGTTGCACTGGCTGGGAGCTCCCAGATGTGCGTCTCTTAATCGGTAGATTCCAAAACACAACATGTTGTACGTCTTCAATGCTTTACAGAATAAATCACCATAACAGCCTCCATCCTGAAAACACAAGCATAGACATTATATGGTGATAAAGATATTTAATCAAATAGATTCAAACTATTTTAGTATTTGACTCTCAGGCCTCCAAACATCCAGAAAGTCCTGGTTTATATATTTTTTTAATTTTATATAAAACATATATTTTCCAAAACATGTTACTATGAAACTGCAAAAAAATCAAATAAATCTAAACAAGCTGTGTTCCAAATTTGAGGTTGATATCATAAAAAACAAAGAGCTTTCAGAGAGATTTTGAGTTTGTGTGCAGTACCAAACATTTCCACTAGATGAACATTTCCCATTCATTTCCAATGCGGGTATTTCTGACTGCGCAGAGTACAAGTGACACTTTTTTTTCAGGACCACTTAACATTGTCAAATCATATTGATGATTTTTGTGTGTGTTCACATAGCAAAGGTGCCAAAACAAATTCTGTCAAAAGTGACCAAAGAGCACTAGAGGGTTAATGGTGGGTTAAGGTTTTTGCCACTTGCTATAAGAACACAGAAAAAAGAACAAAAAACATTTAATCTAGTGGAAATGTTTGGTACTGCACCCAAACAAACAACAACAAAAACAAATAAATAAAACTTACTGGAAGCTCTTTTTTCAAAATCAGCCTCAAATTCGGAACACAACTTTAAGGCTTGTTTAAGGCTTTGATTTTCACAAAGTTTAGAGTAAAACATGTTTTGGGAAATATGTTTTTCATGTAAAATGTAATATTTTCATAACAATAAACAGAAACTTCTATATTTTTTTAACTTCTATAATTTGCCACGTGTCTTCTTTAAAAAAAAAAGAATGCTTCAAAGCATTCAAGATTTATGAGTTGGAGCTAAGTTACGAGATTTAACCAGTTGGAAATTTCATTTTCAGTTCTATGCTCAAAAAGTGGTTAATAGGTATAATAACTATTCTATAAATATAATTTAGTGCCATAAATTTACAAAATGTTAAATAAAAAAAAAACTATCTAAATAACATATCGTATGTTTCACTGAAATAAGAAATGGGTCATTTTTGACCTCCAGACGAGCAGCACCTGAGGGTTAAACATGAAGCAAATGAAGAAGTAGGAGAGGTCAGTCTCACCCCCAGATCAGCGAAGGGTCCGTCGTAAAGCGCCAGCTGTGCGACGCGGCAGCGGTCTCTGTTGGCCAGTGTTTGCGGTGTGCTGTATCCTCCGCGCAGCGCGTTCTCCTCCGCCAGCAGACCCTCCAGCTCCGGAGTGGCTCCACCGGTCACCAGCGTCCGGATCAGGGTCAGAATGTTATCATTGAAGTACGTCTGAGAGACAGAGAGAGAGTGAGAGGAGCGTTACAACAGAGGCCCAGAGACCTCAACACGCTGCAAATAAAAAAAACACATGCAAATGAAAAAAACATCTTCATTAATTTGACAACATGCGCGCTGCAAATACTCACAACACATCCAAATAAAGAAGCGCGCTGTAAACAGGCACAGACCACCTCGGAAATGGTTAAGGGAACCGCAACGTGATGAACATGGTTGAAAAATTATTATTAGCCTAAATAATCTGACGAAATACACAGTTAAGCTAGCTAACTTACTTTTACATCTTTCCCTACAAAAATCAACCATAGCCTATGATTTTACTATTAAAATTAATTATTTGATAAATACATTTAGGTTGCACTTTATTTTAAGGTGTCCTTATAAAGTACTGTGTAATCTTAATTAACTACTTGTACTTACTATTTGGTTAGGGTTTGGCTTAGGGTTACTTGCATGTAATTATGCATAATTAATTGTTATTATAATAGTAAGTACATGTAATATGTGGAACAAGGACACCTTAAAATAAAGTGTTACCTACATTTATTATATAAAAAATAAATAAAAACAAAAATGGTTACTATTGTGTAAAAAGATGTACAAAATTAACCATGGATTTACTACACAAACCATTGCTTTACCATGGTATTTGGACAACTGTGGTTATAAAAATGGTAATCAAAATGCCAAAAAATTGTTTATTTTCATTTTGTTGGGGTAATTTTGTTGTGGTCTGTGCTACTTGTGCATTTCTTTGTTGTTGTGATGCGTTGTGAGCAACTGATGAAGATGTTTTCTTACTTTGCTGATGCCTTTTCTATTTGCATGTGTTTTCCTAAGTTACAGACGCGGAGCGGAGCGCGACTCGAGGCCTGACGCCGCTGTGTTTGCGTTCACTTACGGCACTCATTAATGAATCCAGCACGCTGACGGCGAACGCTGTCCCACAGGCGAACGGCTGCGTGAGGTACAGCTCCGTGTCGGGATCGTCGTCATCGTCCTGGTCCAGAAACTGGACGTTTGAGTCGTTCACTGCAGACACACACACACACACTGACTGTGAGGAATGCGTTTCATTAAATGAGGAGTCTTATTAAAAATATTCACAGAAAATAACAGTTAATAAGAACTTTAAAGATTATCTAGATGAAGTTTTTCTTCAGACTAGGGGTGTGCGATATTTAAAAAAAATTATATCGATATTTTTGGGGATTTTTTCGATAACGATAATTAGACGATATTTTGCAGTGCAGCTGCAGTTTTTGATATTCTTCATATTCTGTGCGGTCAGTTCACATCATTAATTAATCTTTTCATTTAAGTTTAAATTGATTTTTACCTTTAATAAAGCATTTTTGAGTCAAATTGTTACATTTAATCAGTCAATTAAGATAATACACATTTAGGCTGTTACCAAACAAATGAAACCAGTATCATCAAAATGCACCTTTGCAGAAGTTGACACCATATTTTTGTATGACACCATACAAAAATAACTAAAATTGAAATAAAAATTAAAAACTATATAGACATTAAATATAGTAATAATAATAAAAATGACAAAAATGCACAGCAAAATTACTAAAACTTTAACAAAAATGAAAATGAAAACAGAAGATATAAAAATGACAACCAATTAAAAAAATACAAAATAAAAAATACATTAAAAAAAATCATAATTTGCATAAAGGTAAATAGGATAAAAAAAGGATACATTTTCATAGCAAGTAAATAAAATGAGAATGCATAAACTTTGGCATTGCTGGTAAATTCATTAAAAAAATGTATTTGAAGTGAAATGGATAGAACAATAAGAACAATATATATATATATATATAAACTGACGAAAACAAATTTATAAAAATTACAATTTATAAAAGCTAATTCATAACATTAATAAATAAAAATGATGTAAAATGCAGTTTCATGGTCAGTAAAAATCATTTATTTAAAACTATTATCATTTTTATAAATATTTGAATGTTTTTATTTTTAGACTTTGTTTTAATTTTAATTTTAAAACATTGGCAAAACAAACAACAAATTTACTACAGTTAAAATATATATAAAAAAACTCTAAATGAAAATGTTAATAAATCAAATATTGCCAAAAATGCCATTTCATGGTCAGAAAAAATTATTAATGGAAGGAAGTTCATTTCGGACCCTGAGCCTTTGTGTGTCCTGTCAGAGACACGGAGTGACAGATCATTTCTGAACAGATGACAGATTCGATCAGTTTGACAGGAACCATGCAGTACGTCTCGCCACACAGAAGCACGCGCGAGTCACAGCATGCTGCAGGAACGCTCATAAGTCATGCCAACAGTGAAAAACACCAGAGAGGAACAGAAGAACAGCAGAAACCTCCACAGAGCGACAGGAACACCAGCCGTTCTTACCCAGCTCAGTTATCATTAGGATGTTGTTCCCGCTGCTCTTGTCCTGGCTCAGAGAAACCAGGGGCAGCAACTTGTCTGTTTTAGCTAGCAGCATAAAACAAGCCGTTACCAAAACCAACCGTTTAGTTGTTTAACACTTTGCAACCATAAACCTAGAAACTAGCTTCAAAATGATCAAAGTTATTAAAACAGCCGTTCACACTCAAATGCTTTGGGGTCAGTCACTAATTTGTTAACATTAGTAAACTGCATTAGTTAAACTCTCAATAAAATATTCTTTATTCATCTTTGCTAATGTTTATTTCAACATTTACTAATAATAATTATTAAAATCCTAGGTATTTGTTAATATTATTTAATTGGCCTGAGCTAACATGTACTAACAATGAAGAGCTGTATTTGTATTAATGTCAGGGTTATTATAGTTAACTAAAGCTAAAAACATACTATTTTATTTCAAGTAATGAGAGATTTAACTTCAAATAAAACCTCAAACTTATTTCTGCTAGCTCCCAAGGCAATAGTTCTCATTGTTTTAAATAAATGTGGTTTAATTATTATTTATATTTAAATATATATTTTATATGTAATATTTAAATTCAGTTAAATAAAATATTTAAATGGTTAAATAAAAATTTGTAAAGACTATTCAGACATATTAAAAACCTGATACAATTACAAAACTTTAAAATTAAAACAAAAAGTCTAAATATAAATAACTATAATAGTAGCTCAATCAAACTAAAATAGCACTGACTAACATTAACAAAAATGAATAAATACTGTAAAAAATGTATTGCATTAACTGACATTAACTGATTGGACCTTACTGTAAAGTGTTTTTTGAAAAAAGTCTCTTTTGCTCACCAGGGCTGCATTTATTTGATCAAAATTACAGTGAAAACAGTACAATTGTGTTTTATATGAATGTAATGTATTTCTGTGATCTGCAGCTGTATTTTCAGCATCATTACTCCAGTCTTCAGTGTCACATGATCTTCAGAAATCATAATAATATACTGATTTACTGCTCAACAAACATTTCTGATTATTATCAATGTTGAAAACCACTTCATGTTTTTGTGGAAACCATGACATTTTATTTTCCAGATTTTTTTTGATGAATATAAAGTTCAAAAGAACAGCGTTTATTTGAAATAGAAATCTTTTGTAACATTATACATGTCTTTACTGTCACTTTAATGCATCCTTGATGAATAAATGTATTAGTTTGGGGTTAAATGTGAGCGATCCTCACCGAGCTCTGTGATGATGGGAATGTTTGCTCCGGTGGTTATGGATGCCTGTCGCACCAATCCATGTACGGGACTGTTCTCCGGAGACGAGCGATCCATGCCAGGAGGAGTGAAACCTGCAGCAGAGCACAAAAATACATTAATACAGTGCCATGTTAAATTTCCGAAACTTCCCCAACTCAAATTTTTGATTTTGTTAATATTTTTCCTAAAGAAAGGCAAGCATAAGTAGTGATGAAAGCCAAAATATTTGTATATTTAAAGAGTAATACACTATTTTGTAGAGGGTCGTCAAAATGACATTTTCACCTGAGATTCGGAGCCAAATTACAGGGGTATAAAAATGACTTCAGAAAGATGGTAGCATGGTGTTATTTTTTACTTCATGTTATTGGTAGTTCTATTAGTCAAATCTGTTGACTTAAGCAATCATTGGTGCATTATGTGCCAATGGTCAACACTCAAAAACGGGAAAAAGCATGTTTTGTCTATTAAGGTTTGCATGCCTGTAGCTCATGAAGCATTAAAGATATCTTAATATCCTTTTAGATTTTGGGTCTTAACAAACTTTCCTTTTTAGTCCACATTTGGTTAAATTACAGAGATATATGGCTCTAAATATGGCCTCAAGAGTATATTGTACACATTTTCAGCAGTCAAAAACCAAATATTGTTCACTTTGTATACAGCTGTACTTAATGAATTTAAAGTGGAACAGCTGAAGTACAATAAATAATTTTTAAAGAAAAGATGAAGATGATGATCTAAAATCTAGCAGGATATTAAGGTATCTTTAATGCTTTTTGAGTTACAGTCTACTAAAACTACTACTAGGCCTACTAATCTCTGTGTAATCATAAAATGATCATATACAGCCAACGTTATAAAGTCATTTTTACCATCCTGTAATTTGACTCCAAATCATAGGTGAAAATGTCATTTTGAACCTCCTCTACAAAATAGTGCATTGCTCATTAAATATTCACCCGTGATGCTTAATATTTTGTCTTTCTTCTGCATTTATGTATTGCTTAAAATGTTAACAAAATCAAAAATCTGGTCCCATCTTTACCTTGAGAGTTGGCCTGCAAGAGTCCAATACTGTCATCAAACAGCATGGACTTGATGTTGAGAGATGCCAGAATACACTCCTTATCCTGCAGTGAGGCGTCGTCGATGTTGTTCTGATTGGCCGACAGGATGACGCACATGTCACACAAGTTAATGTTGACGGCTCTCAGATCGGCCCGACTCAGAGGAGTTCCCTAAACAGGAGACACACGTCAGAAACGTGATGCTGAAATGCCATCATGGGTTAAATGGAGACTGCCATCCACTCACAGGTAAGATGGAGACTTTGGGGAAGTTGTGTAGCGTCTCCCACTCTCTCTTCAGATACTCCAGAGAGCCCACGAACACGATGGGCTTCAGCTCGTGATAGTGGAAGTTACTGGCTCTCAGAGGCATCACCAGGTTACGCAGACCGATCAGAGCCGACTTCACATCGCCGAATATACAAACCACCACGTGACCGCTCAAAACCGTCATCGCCGCCTCGCTGCGAGTCTGAGAGAGAAACACAGACCTTTACTGACCCTCAAACTAGTCACAAACACTAGTCTGACACGGAGTTATTACTGTTAAATACAACTAAAAGAATTACCTTTTAAAAAACATTTACATTATTTGAAATAAAATAAATGTTAACTGAAATAAAATGTTAAAAGCTTTCAGTTTTATTATTTATAGAAGCTTATGTAGAATTTGAAATTTTATGTAATTTATAAATTGACAAATTCTATGCAATTTGACCAATTTATATAGAAATATTGATTTATATTTTAAGTTGAAGTACTAAAATGACTAAAACTGAAAATAACCAAAAACTGATACATAAAATAAAAACTAACTATGCATATTTTTTTTATTTAAAAAAGTAATAAAACTGACAAAAACACAACAAAATGACTAAAACTACTTTCAGTTATACTAAGTAAATGTTTCAGATAGTTGCGAGGCTATATTTCACATTTTCAACTTGAAGTTTGAAATAACTAATCTAAAAAGGAAATAAAAAGAATAAAATTAGATATATATAAAAAACTGACAAAAACAAACAACAACAAAATTACTGCAACTATACTTTAAATAAATATTCCAGTTGTCAAATTAATATTTTGAGTACTACAAAGACTAAAACTGCAACTAAAACTGAAATTAAAAAAAATGATAAAAACTAAATAAAATTTTAAAGTAATAAAACTCACAAAAACTACTTTTATTTGAAAGTCTAACTGAATATATAGTATATTTTAGTTCATTGCCAAGGCAACATTTGACATTTTTGTTTAAGTTGGAAGTATTAAAACTAAAACAGATATTTTAAACAACTAAATAAACATTTTTAAAAAGTAATAAGATGCAACAAAATCACTAAAACTACTTTCAGTTGTACTATAAATATTTCAGTTAGTTGAAAAGGCAACATTTCTGATTTTTGTTTGGTTTAAGTACTAAAATTACTAAAACAAAAATTTTAAATAAATACACTAAAACTTAAATAAGAATTAAAAATAGAATTAAAAAAAGTAATAAAACTGACAAACACAACAAAATTACTATTTCACAGTTTAATGACTAAAATGACTCAAACTTAAACTAATAATAAAAATAAACATTTTATAAAAATGGAAAATACAATGAATGAAATGAAAACAAATTCAAAATTATAATAACTACTGTAATACTATATGTAAAATATGATAACATCTCAGTTCTGAAAGTGTAATTTCCCTCAGTTCTGTTGTGTAACGCACTGAACGTCTCTTACCAGCATGACCTTCTCTATGTCTTTTGATGGACACCAGTGAAACATTCCTGTCGAATCATATTTCTTTATGTTCTCATCCATTGTTTCCATTTGATCGTGTCCAGGGACCAACAACGGGTCGTGCCTGAAATCAACAAACCACAAAAACATGGACAAACTTGAGTGGCCAAATTCATGTTTCACTTCCAACAACAGCGAGATCGATGATTTTATAAACCAGACATTTGCGGCGAATGAATTGGATGCTGGGAAGCAGGGCTGCTGTTACAGGACGTGATTGAGAGCAGGAGCTCAGGGTCTCAGGGACGTTTGATTGGCCCATTAGAGGGGTGAAGGTTTCAGCATTCTGTCAGAGAGCGTTTCCATCCGTCAGCCGCAGCTGCTGTTATGACTTTATTTTCAATCATTAGGCCATTAGAGCTGCAGAGGCTCTCTTCACTTCCTCCAGCTCTCCGTCCATCAAATTTAATGCACAGAATGATAGCAAAACCACACACGGTCAGCGCCAGACGCCCGCTGTCAGAGAAAACACACTACTGTACCGCATTACATCACTGACACACCTGGGCATTTAAGGGTTAATCTAAAAAAATCTGTCAAGAGCATGACTCGTGAGCCACATTTCACCCTAAAATAAAATTAAAAAACATTTAAAACTATACTTCGCATACAGAAATTTTTTGGGGACCACGTTTTAGGACAACTGCTTGTATTATAACATTATTTTAATAACAATTTACCACCCAAATACTCATTCAGATGACCTTTCCAATTACAATCATATCACAATGAATTTATATAAATGTATTATATATTAAATTATATTTTTAGATTTATAAAGAATACATTTATAGCTGTCACGGTGCAAACACGAGGAGGATACAGGAACACGCAGACAAGGAGTAAACTCAAAATAACAGTCTTTAATCAAATCCAAACAAAGCAGGGCAAGACTGACACAGACAGGAACACCGGGGAGTAACGAGTAGACCAGACAACACTAAACCGAACAAGCAGGAACTTAAATACTCAGGACAATTACACAAACATAGCTGGAAAAGAGTTAACTAATGATCACACTAAACAAAGACAGGGGAATAAAAACTAATAAGGAAACATGAGTCGGGAACACAAGACACACACGACAGAGGACTGACAATAGTATTATATAACATAACTCAATAAATAAATAAAAATTATTTGTAATGTGCATTAATAGGTTAAATCTCAAAAAATCTGTTAAGAACAAGTTATATTATATTTCACCCCAAAATGAAATTAAAATAAAAATGAAAAACATAAAAAAAAAAAAAAAATTTCATACAGAAAATGAAGATTTTAGGACTTTTTCTTTTTTCATTATTACATTATTTACATGACAATTTACCCCCCAAACACACATTTGCAATAGTTCCCCAATTGTATATGTGTATATTTTAACAATTTAAAAACATAATAAATGTATAATACTATAGCTATTTAACAGAAAATTATAGAATATTATTTATGAGCATTTGTTACTAAAATGATCAGTTACCTTTGTAACGACTTATATTATTTATATTATATTATATTACTTGTCTTTCAGGTTTTATTTTTCATTTAAAAATGTTTCAAAATCACGTAAACAATTTCACAATTTTAGAGCACTGAGATTTATGAAGAATAATATTATTTTATTGAATGATTTTGTTGCTGCAGTAAATTATATATATATTCTGTTTGTATATAAAATGCAGAACAATGTTAATGGTTCTCTAATCTTCTTTAAATAATTCCCATATTTCTGATTTGCGAGTGAAATGTGAGCAGGCCATGTTTTGTTGAGATTCAGTCTCAGACGCTCCGGATGAATGTGATCTGCTGTCTGTAGGTGAGGTTTATCAGACGGGACACTGACAGCACATTCACGAGGACTCAATCTCTCTCACTGAATCTATACGGTTAGTGTTTCAGCACACAGCCGCTCGCGCTCTATTCGATCCTCTCAGGGGCTTGATCTGTCAGCGCTGAACACATTCATACTGTCCTCGCCAGCACTAATCAATAACTGACCCATCAGCTCACAGTGCTCAGGAGAGACTGAGTGTGTCTCATTCGGGTCCTGTAGCTGCATACGGATCAGACCTGACACAAACATACTCTCTCACACACACACACACTCACACACACACACACACACACACACACACACACACACACTCACACACACACTCACACACACACACACCCACACACACACACACTCACACACACACACACACACTCACACACACACACACACACACACAAACACACTCACACACACACACACACACATCTGAAAGTAAATATCCTGGAATGATGTTTAAACAAAAAACTCAATTAATCAAGACCAAATAAAGTGTAGTGTAAAGTCGTGACGTATTGTCAAGTATGGTGACCCATACTCGAAATTGGTGCTCTGCGTTTAACCCATCCAAGTGCACACACACAGCAGTGAGTAGTGAACAAATGCACACACACACACACCGTGAACACACACCCGGAGCAGTGGGCAGCCATGCTGCGGCGCCCGGGGAGCAGTTGTGGGTTCGGTGCCTTGCTCTGATATTGAGGGTGGAGAGAGCGCTGTACACTCACTCCCCCACCTTCAATCCCTGCCGGCCGGGGACTCGAACCCACAACCTTTGGATTACGAGTCCGACTCTCTAACCATTAGGCCACGACTTCCCAAACAGTCTTTTTTTAGATCTCAGTGTTTTTTAGATCACTGAGATTTATCCAAGTGTAATTTATATAAAGTTTGGAATTTTATGTAATGATTTTGTTGCTACAATATCTATAGATTATATATAGATTATTGAAATATATATATAATCACATCTGAAAATATATAATAAATTGCATATTTACAACACGGTAAACGAGTGTGTGTGTGTGTGTGTCCCTACTTAACCATATTTTGGGGACAAATTTGTACCCAAAAGTGAGGTAAACCTGACAAAATCTCCAAAAAACCTCCCTTTGGCGACGTCCTCATTTGTAAAACGGGTTTAAAAAATAAATTTAAAAGTTATTTTGAAATTGTAAAAATGCAGAAAGTCTCCTGTGAGGGCTAAGTTTAGGTGTGTGTGTGTGTGTGTGTGTGTGTGTGTGTGTGTTTGATTATAATTATTTTATAAAAATTATTTACTATAATATTTTAATAAAATTATTTTATTTTAATTATATTTATTATGATTTTTGCTATCATTTTTTCTTTGTAAATTGATTGCATATTTATACATTATCCATTTTATTTGCTTATTTTTCAGATGATATATATATATATATATATTTTTTTTTTTTTTTTTTGGTTTAGCTATAATAATTGGATATTGATATTATTGGCTTAAATTTATAAATTTACTGCAGATATATATGTAAATAAGCAAATAAAATGAATGACAATAAAGCTAATAGAATTAATAATGTATTGTGATAATATAACTAGGATATTGACCTCTGATTGAGTATATAATTTTCAATATAATTTTGTGAGTGCAATTTTGTACAGAATTTTATGGATACAATATATATATTGTAAATTGCAGCAAAAGAAAATATTAGATGAGAGAGCAGTTTGTTTCTTATGAAAGTGTGTAATATACACAAAAGCCCAGGGCTGAGAGCGAACCCTGTGGTTCTCCAGGCTGTGAGGAGCATCGGTGTTCCCTCACAGATCCTGACACTAACAGCCTTCCTAAAGAGCCTGATTCAGTCTGCTCTTCATTATTAATTCACAGGGGTCTGCAGACCGGCGGCGGCGGCGCTAACCACAGCTGATACAATAAACCACGAGCCATTATATATATATTATATACTATATATAGGCTATTTATACATACACAATATATACTGATAGATATATATGTGTGTGTGTGTGTGTGTGTGTATATATTCCCTCTAAATCCCACTTGTTATTAATTACTGCCCATATAATATGAATTATTCATGCCTGCTGTCCTGATAAAGCATTCAAAAGATATTATTCTCATTCCATCATTGCGTATTAATGACTTTTATTAATTCACTAGCAGCTCTTTCATCAGTCAAAATCAATAAATGGATCAGTAATTCTGGCGGACAGGATAAGAGGCAGGTAGCGGGAGTTAAAAGCGGGCGGCGCGTCGGACGACACTGAGCGAACGACAGCCTGAGGCGACACAGACCGACCTCAGCCTCTGATTGGCTGGAGCCGTGGGCCGTGTGACCCGTTTAGTGAGCATGAGAGAGAGGATAGAGATGCTGAATGTGAAGGGATTTCACAAAGCAATGCTAGTGAAATAATGCCACATTGCTCAAGTGATGTTTGCAGAAAGACGGTTGTGCTCTTCTTACCTTATTATTTTGGGCGAGCATGTGGGCGACGTTCTCATCCCTCCGTTACGCTGTTTTTTCTTGGGCGACAGAGCCGACTGCTTCTCCTCCTCCACTACTGAAACACCAGCCACAGTTTGAGATGCAACCAAACTACATATGTTACCAAACAACAGTCACAAAGCATTAAAACACTCCAAAACACATAATCAGACAGATATCAGACACATACAGCAGGGATGAAGCAGACAGAGAAAGAGTGGACTAACTGCTCTACTGTTTGTGGTAAACTTTACTTGAACCCTTTATGTATAATGCATAATGTACATTGTAATGCATTATATATTTTCATAAATAATTGTAACCAAAGTTAAAATGCATTGGAATATTTGCAGATTCCTTGTTACATTTTAAACTGGTGGTCATGTGAATTACTGCATTATACTTTCTAATACAGGTGTAATATTGAATATACAGTATTTGGTATTATAACTGTGTTTTTTAATTAATGCATTATATATAAAGGCTTCAAGTAAAGTGTTACCTTAGCTGCATTATTTTATTAAAAACGGGCAGTTAACTTTTTCTTAAAAACAATTTTACTTCTGCATTATTTTCAGTAGAAAGCGGTAAAATTATTAGATTTGCAACAAAATATTTATAAAAGATTTTGTAATGCATTTTACAACATTTTAAATAATTACAAGTTTTATTAAATATTTATTTTATAATATTCTATTCCATGTTTTTGTTTGGGTGGCTTATACTATTCATTATTAAATAAATAGTATAAGCCTTTTTTTTAAGTAGTAAATTAAAATTACTAGAGTTCTTTGTAATTACTTGTGAAAACTGTTTCAAAGTAAATCCTGCATCGTTTTTTTGTGTACTAAACTAACTACAAAAATTGATTTAGCATTTTTTCATTAATTAATGCAGGACTATGGAAGCCCTGAATTGAAACATGAAAAAGAAAAGAACAAAAATGAGAATCATTCCTGAGTCTTTGTTTATTTCTCTTTCTCTAATTTTTTCTCTCTTCCAAATACCATTTTCCCTATCATAATATATATATATATTTTTAAATAAGCGTTTCTATAAAACAATAAAACATTTCTCTCTCTTCAGAAAGCTTATTTTTTTCTCTTTTCAATTTTTTTTTTCTCTCTTTCAAAGCTTTTTTCTCTTATCAAATTATTTTTCTCCCTTAAAAAACCCACTTGATTTCTTTCTTTAGTAAAAATAAATAAATGTTTTATATATATATATATATATATATATTGAGATTCAGGATAGATTGTTTAGTAGTTCTGAACTCTGTTAGTCCGCATGCATTTCCCACAAAGCCAGGCCGAGTCTTACAGAACGTGTGCGGGCCGATGGTGGAGGTGGAGCCGTGGCTGGAATGATATCTGTATTTAACAGGCAGACTACAGGCCCGATGCAGGCGGGTGGCATCAGATGCTCCTGTGCCAGCGCTGCTGCTCTGATACAGCTCTCTAGAGCTGGCCAGACTGAGTCTGTGCAGGTATAAGGCAGCCGGAGACAGCAGACTGCCTTTACGATTATTTACTAATGGCACTGACACACGGATGCCTGGGACAGCAGGAGGTGTTCTCACTGCGCACCGAGCTCGCATTAGGGCGGGTTTGGGATTCTGGGGCTGGAATGTTGGACTGAGCTCATCGTTTACTGTCAGACAAGAAACATTCATAATCAGGCAATGAAGAGAATCAGCCATTTTTACTGTCCTTAACATATGATTGATACAATATTGTTTATTTTAGAAATTATGTTTAAAAGTGTTTTTTATAGAAAGTGTATTATAATATTTTTTTTTGTATTTTCAATGTTTTAAATATTTTATGTATATTTTATATTTATATTTTATTTACAATTATTTATAATGGAAATTCAAAAACTGCATGTTTTTTTTAATTCTGATTTTATTACAACATATATTTAAAAAAAGAACTTTTGAATATTCAATTACTTATTGATTTATTATTGATCCTCCACAGTCACCAAGCCAGGTGCAGTTTCTCAGGATCCTTATTTCAGAGATATCTGTCAGGTAGTAGTGATATTATATGGATAATATTCCTAAAGTGAAATTGCTGACAGCACCATTAGCTGACATATTCTGCATCATTCAAAATGAAAAATACCCCCCCCCCCCCTCACAAATGTTTAGAAAACAATAAAAAAAGAAAGCCAAAGCAGTGAAATCAACAAAGTTTCTGTAGTTACAGCTCCACATTATCAGAACTGCAGTGCAGCAGCACCATCTAGTGCTGAATGAGAGCAGGTGCCTGCAGAGCTGCATTATATTCAGACACTGTGACATACACAGGTTGCAAAAAATATTTGGACACAACCTGTGTAAACCGACTTCATACAGCCACTTATTATTATTAATGACCAACGAGCAAAAAAAGTTATTTCTCTATATTTTGAATGACACTTGCTTTGATATATATTGCCTGATGCAATTACATATTTATGTATGTCTTAGTTGTCCAAATACTTTGTATTAAATTATACTGTGTATAATCCGCACCTAGTCTGCATCTCAATTTGCACATATGCATCAGACCAAATCACTTAAAATGTTTGGATGAGCAGGACATGTAGAGAAGAATGAAGAGAAGAGTGACAAAGAAACAGCAGACGGTTAAGAAACAAACGAGTAAAAATGTGGAAAAGACTTACTTGATTTGATGTATCCATTATAATTACTTTTAGCTGAAAAAAATGCAAAGACAAAATGAGGTTAAAGTGAGACACATGGAGCAATGAAATGATGAACCAATGAGAAAGAAAAAGGAAATAAATTGCTTATTTTTTAATCTAGAACTGATCTTCAACCACCCAGTGAGCACAAAAATTTAACTAGTCTCCTAGCCTGACCAGCTGACCCAAAGAGCCCCCAAAACCATCAAACCAGACCAATCTAACCAGCATGGCCAGGCTGGGACACCTTAGGCTGGTATAAGCTTTTACATATCTACTCTCTAAACCTCCAATACAAAAGACATATACTATGTGTATTTACAACATATACTGTAGAATTCTCCTATACAGTATAGCCATTTTCCTATAAGTGTTAGTAATGTCAATCACCATACCCAACATCTAGATTATTAGCATAAAACACAGCACAAACTGCGCTTAAAAAAACATGTTCAGATAAAGACCACTGTACAAAGCCGAATGTAAAATAAAACATTATAACGAAGATTCAATGAATTACAAAATTAAACTACTAAACTGCATCAATACAATTTACACAAACAGCATGCAGGAGACCGAATCTACCACACAGATATATCCATGGGCTTACAGCAGTCTTCACCACATCAGATGCCACCACTACATGGCATTGCACCAGCCAGATGAGACATACACAGGTAGCGGGCACAGATAACTACATGGGCACTCGGCACGGGTGCCACAGGGGAGGCGTTCACTTACAGGAGCATAAAGTGGTTGTGTTATCATACACAGACACAGGAGAGAGGGGGAAGCCACGGTGCAGAACCTCCGTGTTACTAGCCACACTGTCTGACATGCACGAGCAGCCACGTTCTGCCCCACCGCAAGCTACACAACATGCCAGATGCATTCTCTTGTAGGCGGACTTCTTGGCTGGGGTGGGGCGGATGAGGGGAGAGGGGGAGGAGAAGCATGTTAATGGATGGGAGCATTATTTCACTAACAGAAGCTGGACATCCAGAAACTACAGCAGGTCAAGCACAGAGCCCTGAGGAACACCTTCAGAAAAACATGTTTGTTATCAAGTTATATACAATTCTGTTACAGATTAAAATCTGTTGTATTTTTCAACAACAATATATCAGTTCAAATGGTTCTGATGCTGTTTTAATAATTTTTAAAATTATAATAAATACTGTATTTTAGAGATGCGAGTAAAGCATGGAAATGCATGGAGATGAATAAGAAAAGATATCAGGAGCTCACTGTAACATGTCCTGCCATGGTATATAAAATATAAAAGAATATTTTTTTAACCCTTAAATTATGCAAAACACAACATTTTCCCTCATAAATTACACAAAATTCTATTCTTAAATATTACAAAATAAAATAAAATAAAAACATATGGGGTGATATCTAAACTCAAAACAGAATAATTCTCAGAAAAGCCCAAGTGCTGTTAGGAGCCTGTTAGAACAGCAAAAATTCAAACTGTCTCTTGCTGATGATGCGGTGGAGGACAGTGGGTTGATGGAAGATGTAGTTTTACATTCACACATGCAGCAGGCTACAACAGAAAGCTACAGTCATTACTCACAATACAACACTATCAGAGGGTGGGGGAAATGATCACAGATCCAGGGCAGCGAGAAAAAGGGAAAATGTGAAATGTGTCAATTACTAACAAAATGTTTTTGATGTATTTTAAAAGTATCAGGTGGAGGTAAAAGCCAAAAAGTTTGATAATGTGTCCAGGCAGTTGAGTGATATTGATAAAACAGCCTCGGTAGAGAGAGATTTATATCTAAATCGTTATTTTCCAGCTGTGGGGAAAATTGTGGTAAAGAGCAATGTAAAAACCTCATAACAAATCCAGTTTGATGATTCCTGATGCCACAACAGAGTCTACCTGGTTAAATATTTTAATAAATGTTATAATCAAAAAAAATAATTTTTCATGTTTGGTAAAATGAAAGTGAAAGTGATATAAAATACACCTCATAAAATCTAATAAAGCTAATAAAATCTACCTATAAATATGATTATATATATAAAATAATCTATATATAGAAATAAAAAGTGAACTTAACTCAATTATTAATAAATGTTCTCATGGTCACTTACTCCGTTTGCATCCACACTTCTTGATCCGTTTTGGGTCTGTAATGTCATCGTGACAAGCTTTACAGTAGAAAAGTGCCCTAATGGAAAAAGGAGATCTTATTCAAACCATCCACACCTCATATGAGCTGTTATGATATGAATCTATAGCTGGATATGTAAAAAAAAAAAAAAAAACATCAACTCTCACCTCTTCACCTCTTTGGCATCACTGGCGATGAAGAAGCCCAGCGTTCCTTCCTGCATTTTCACATGATTGCCCGGGTTAATCAGCGTGCTGTAAGATACAAACATACACTCACAAACCACAGAATGTGTTCAGAAATACCTCCCTTTAAATCATAAATTCAGCACTTATGAAGACAGGACAGCTCATGCCACGAAGTGAAAACACGTTTAAAACCTGTGTAAACTATCAAACATTCAAAGATGAAAATCTAATGAATAAAAAACGACCCAAAAGAGACAATAAATAAAGATTTTGTAATGTCAAAATCACCCAGAATACAAAAAGATGCATCACGTTTCATTTTAATGTTAATGATGACATGCATTTACTAAAATACATTTTTTTAAATTAAATTTAATAAGACTACTCTTTGTATCTGTTTGTTGTGATGAAGGTTATTGTTAAATGTGTCTGAACTAAAATAACCTATTTGAAACATTTCAGACGACATCTGCATGCAAACACATAGTTTTAGTTTACTTGGTTAACAGACATGCAAGCATGGAATAGTTCACCCAAGAATGGCATATCTGTCATCATTTCCACTCTCATGTCATTCGAGACACATTTATTTTCTTCTTACATGGAACATTAAAGAAGATATTAAGCATAATGCCTCAAATATATGACAGCTTTGTAAAATAAACGATTTACTGATTTTCGCTTCCGCTGCAAATCTCATTCATGATTACATTTTTCAAGCTACATCACGATCGGTCACATGCTGTTTGCAATCAAGGAACTCGCACCTGGACAATGATGTTTTTAAAGTTGCATGTTAATTCAGCATATAACAAATGAAATTTGACTGTTTGAAAACAAGTCATGCTTCTGGGATGCTTTAGTGGTGTTATTTTGTCATTTGTGGAGCTTGATAGTGTCCATCTCCTTCCACTGTCATTGTATTAAAAAGAACATTGTGCATTAAACTTCCTTTTTATGATCCACGGAAGAAAGTCATACAGGTTTGGAATGACATGAGAGTGAGTAAATGATCACAGACGTTTCATTTTTGCGTGAACTATCCCTTAAACATTCAGCATGTTTAATTTCATAATTGTGTCACTAACGAAAATAACAGATTTGTTGACAGTAAAAGCATTAAAAATGTTCAGAAGGGCAGTGGCAGATACATCACCACTGTTTTCAGTGCCACATTACAGTTTACACACACAGCTCGTACAGCTTCACACAGAAGTACAGAAACTGAACAACAGTATCCCTTGAAAATCTACACATAATTTCCTGCCTTGACTAAAAGCCATTTACAATACTGTCTCGACCAAGCGTATAAAGACCCTAAAACATTCAGGAACGTTTCAGGGAAATATGGCAAGTAAATTTTCAAGAGAATTTGGCATGACATGACCACACCAAATGAAACCTTATAATTTCATACCATTTTCCACCCCTGTGTGAGACAAACACAAACAGCAGCAAAGTGAGACAAGCCACTAAATGCAGGATAAAGAGCACGCTAAACAACGCGCTAATCATTTCAGCAGGGCTATTATCCTTAATTAACACTCAAACTATAACCATAAAAAACATTTCTGTTACTTGAAATAACATTAACATTTACTGAAGTAAAATAAATAATAAAAAAACCTTTTTAGATAGCAAATACTAGTCTGACAAAGGTGTTTGAAATAAGCCTTTTAGTCATACTTTACATATTTCTCATGTTTGTTTTGTTTAACTTAATGCACTAAAATAACAAAAAATAAATAAAACTAAAACAAATAAAATTAAATATTTAAAAAAATAATATACAAGACAAAAATGCACAACAAAATCACTAAAAATGTAACTAAAACTAAAACAATATAAATATACAATCTAATTTAAAATGTTAACAAAAACTATGATAGTGCCTCAATGATACTAAAATAATACTGCATTTGTCAAGAGTATGCTAATTAAAGAAATGTATATTGCTGTCAGGATACTTGATCTTTTAGGAATGTGAATATTTTTTAATGAAGTTCAGACTGACCTGCTTTCTCTCTGGTCTGATTTATACTCGATCGCGATCAGAAGGAGTTTCAGCTTCACATAGCATAGTCTACAGAGAAACAAAAGATCAATGAAAACTAAATTACACATACTAGATGAGCCTTTTCCTTTTTTATTTATCTCATTTATATCTGTTTATACCTGCAACTTTACAGCCAGAAACGTATTCGGATAATCAAAAAATTAGAAAACCTGTCAAATGTTTTAACACACTTGACTGAATTTGTCTCTCATGATCGTAAACATAACTTCTGACCTAAAGGCTTCTGCTTAAATGCAGTTTTGTAGACATTAACATTTTCAATGCTTGAATTTCTTTACAAAGCAAAGTCTGGGGTCTTTGAAATTGCAAAATTATAAGAGTTTACATTTCTCAACATCATTCTCATACTTCAATTTGTGTTTTTTTCATAGTTTCAATGACTTTACTATCATACTAACATGTATAAATGGTCATACTTACTCACAAATGGTGGGGAAAGACAAACCCACGAAGGCACTGGACAGATACTCTGTGTACATTTCATTGGCTACTCCCTCTAAATAATACTTCTGCCATGTGTCTTCTTCAATCTAAACAGAAGTAAGTTGTGAGTTTCACGCTCAGGATTCAAATGGTGACACCGTTTGCTCCAGCATGTGAGCTGACCTTGATGTAGGACCTCATGGAGAAGAGGTTGGCCAGCATGGTGGACAGACCCTGGGCCAGGCAGCTCTGAGCGATGAAGCCCAGCTTCAGCTCCGCGAGGCAGATGGCGTCATCGCCCTCCTTCCAGTTCCAGCTAGGGATGTTGAGAAGATGAGCCTGGAGAAGACAAGGACAGAAAGTGCATGCATTAAAGGCCTCATAACTGTTTGAAACAAGATTTTGATGTACAATGTGACATACTTGAAAATGCACAACTCAAAATTCCCTCTTTAGTTCATCCAGAGCATTTATTGATACCAAATAGTTTTAAAGTTACAGTAGCTCGTTTAATTCTAAAGACCATGAAAAGGGAAAATGGTCATGAAAAACAGCATTTTGGCTGTTTTTGGTACAATAAACTTATAATAACATGGAAACTCTCACCTTATTGTGGTACTGGAGCATCTGTGTAATGATTCGGATCTTTGGATGGTAGTTTTTAATGGATATCACCCTAGAAAAACATACATCAAAAGTAGTTTTTTGAGTATAATGCACTAATTCTTATTTAATCTTTTGTTATTGCTTTTATGTTTTTTGGGGGGTTCTGTCTCACCTCATTATATTGGATGCATCTTCAGCGTCAGGATCTGCACAATATTTATTGGCTAAGATCAGACAAGCATCGGCCGACTCAATCTAGAAAAATGAGTTTAAAAAACAGATCAAATTTAAAAAGTGAATAAACTCTACAGGATGTAAATAAAAGGGCCGAAATAAATATAAAAAATCACTTAAATCAGTTAAAAAAGACTCACACACACATACAAAACTTATTTTAGGATCCTTGATGCACTATTATAGCTTTTTTATATTTAAATTTTTTTTTTTGTTTTAAATGAACTATTTTTATATTTTCTGTTTTCACTTAAATTTTAGTTTAATATTTTTATGTTTTGTTTTGTTTGTCTTTTCAGTTATTTTTATAATTTTTTAAGTTTAACGGTATTATTTTAGTATCATTAATATACTATTATAATTTTTGTTAATTTTATGAATGAGATATTATCTTTACATTTTGTTTTCATCTTAAAGTTTCAGTAATTCTGAACGTGTTTGTCATTTTTATTAGTTTTTGTTTTCTAGTTTTTTGTTTGTTTGTTTATTATTTTCTTCGCTTTAGTTTATTTAGTTTTAGTTCTTCAAGTTAAACTAAACAAAAATGATAAACATTGCCTAGGACAGTAGATTTGATTTTTTATGATCATATAAATTTCTGACATTTCTACACTCCACTACACACTTCTACATGTTTTTCCACTAATTTGTCAAAGCAACTTGTTGATTTTGAGCCTGCAGACTGTAGATCAAACCTGTACCTTGACCCGAGCGAGATCGTGAGGGTTGAGGACGGATCCCTGGTAAAACTCCACCTGTGTGAAGTGTCTCTTGAATAAGGCTTCCAGCTCAAGATTAGGGGAAATACTGAAAACACACACACACACACACACACACACACACACAATGGAGACCAAGTGAGACCAAGACATTCACCCCACAAAACAGAGCAGCAGGAGCACTCTTCAAAACATCTTTTGTGCAGATGAAACCTCTGTTCAATTTCAACATTGTACTTACTTATGGAGAAAAACTATTTCTACATTGACATCATCCCTGTCCTTGTGTAGGAAGTCTTTGAGGAAGTTGGAGACGCTCTCCAGTGTGATGTGACCGCAGACGACTATATGCCTGAGAAACGCAACGGGTGAGTATTCATCAGAAAACATCACAGCTGATTAACAAGAGAGAAAACCACCCAGATCACACGTTTAACACAACATTTAGCCTTAAAATCATACAAAATCATCCTGTCTGGGAGTCTGGGTGGGTTTTCTCTGGAGAAACTGGATTTGTTCTGTAACAAAAAACCTTGTCTCAAGTTTACAACAAATGAGTTTAAAGCAGTAACAGCAATGCAGTGCCACTGAGTTAAAGACCCCATAAAATCACTACTCAGACGTTAATCAACATTTAATGAGCTAAAAATCTGAATATAATCTGAAGCCCTAACGTTAATCTCATAAAATACATTTTAAATACTTATATCTGCTAAAATGAGCATATACTCTAGATGAGCTACAGACTAAACCACAAAACACCAATCTTGATTTCATGAGGACTTTAAAGCATCTGAGCAACAAAAAGAAGCTTCACTGATGAAAATAATCCATCAAAATGACTGCTGATAATTAATTATAAACTAATGCAAGCACATATTTCATATATGATGTGTACACTGTGCATTAAAATAAGCTGACGCACAAAACATTGCAGTGACGTGTAGTTGAATTTTGTGATTGTACATATACTATGAAAAATATTTGTAACACCTCATAAAATGGCTTATATTAGTGTTAATTAAAATGGGTTTAAATACACCTATATGTATGCATTACTATAATTCAAAAGATTGGGGTGGGTCTCTGAGTCTCTTCTGTTCAGCAAGGCTGCATTTATTTGATCAAAACTACAGTAAAAATAGTGAAATATTATTACAATTTAAAATAACGGTTTTCTGTGTGAATATTTAATAAAATGCTATTTATTTCAGCATCATTACTCCAGTTTTCAGTGTCACATGATCTTCAGAAATCATTCTAATATACTGATTTACTCAAGAAACATTTCTGATTATTATCAATGTTGAACACAGTTGTGCTGCACAATATTTTTGTGGAAACTGTGATGCATTTAATTTTGATTCACAGATTAATAGAAAGTTCAGAACAACAGCATTTATTTGAACATTATAAATGACTGTCACTTTTGATCAATTTACTGTGTCCTTGTCGAATCAAAGAACTAATTTCTTTCCAAAAATAAAATCTTTTGAATTGTACAAAATACGGCTTTGTGATGAAAACATACAACACGCAGAAGCCCAAGTGTCACAAGTAGCACGAATCAGCAAGCGGCGGTGAGCGACTCACACGACGCCACAAGCAATGAGATGATTTGTGCCATTTGACCCCAGACCCTCATAATAATACGACTTCCTGTGGAGAAGCACCTCTGACGTCACAGGAAGCACTACAGCGACTTCCTGTGAGGTCAGAGTCCGCGCTCCTCCATGCCAGATCCTGCAGAAAATAAGAACCTTTTCATTAGAGGTTCGGCGCCTTCGATCCTTTGACTTACTTTCTTCCTCGGGTCGAGTTATAACTCCCTCCATATTTCTTCCGATTAAGGATGAGAGCAGCGATTTCAGGCACGTAGCGAGCAAACATTGCCTACATGCATGGGACAGAGAGAGAGACGGGCATGCAGACGGGCCGAGCGCACTGAACAAGCGCAGCCCAACCCGCGGTACTTACTTTCTCCCATTTACTGCACTATAGGAACCACCATATTTCTTGCGGTTTCCTATTAACTCTATGATTTCAGGAACGTAGCTGGCAAACATGGCCTGGAGGAGGAGACAGGAGACAAAGGACAATAGAAGTCTGCCAATGCTTCTACCTTCAGTAGAAGAGAGATTTCATATCAGAAATAAGAGCCTTGAAGCGATAGTTCAGCCGAAATGAGAGTTCGGTCCTCATTTGCTCACCCTCATGTCATTAGAAACGTGAAAAAAGATGCATGTATACTGTATAAAAACAATGAGCATCTCGTTGCGATGGGTGACCGAGCCAAAACTTGAACTGAATTGAGCTTGTTTTTATAACTGATGAACTTACACATTATTAAACGGAATAAAAATCAAATACAAAAAAATTTTAAATTCATATTAAAAATAACACGTTCATATATTTTTAAATAAAATCAGTATGACAATTAATATTGTGGCAAATTGAAACGATCTGTGCACGAATGCATTTTTTATGTAGAAAATGTTTTATAAAAGTATTACTGTAAATTATTATTAATATTAAAATGCATGTTCATTTTTATTTATAAAATCTTGTATATAACTCATTTTATTCATATTAATGAATATTATTGTTTAATTACATTTGTATATAAATGTAATATTAATATGAAAATGTTTCAACATTAATATTTTAATACTTTAGTTATTTGAAAATAAATCCTTAATCGTTAAACGCTCAGATAATTATATTACATTGACAAAATGAATCATTATAAAAGGGGCAAACTGAAATGATGTGTGCATTAATATGTCCTTAGTTTAGAAAATGGTTAATAAAAGCATTGCGATAAATACTACAATTAATTCCAAAATAACATACACTGTTTAAATGTTTAGATTTCAACAACAAACTGAAGAAACATAATTATATCAATAACAAGTTATTAATTATATTTAATATTTTAATTTAAATTAATTCTAATTATTTAAATACAACTATTCGTAATGAACTAATTATAAGTATTTAATTTAATTTGAATTATATTTAAATATTTGTTTAAAACAGACTGGGTTTATTGAACAGTTTACAGCCGTAGCTATCGAATCGAATTGAATCAAGATCGCAAGCTTTGAATCAAATCAAACTGAATCGAATCATGAAACATCTCAGCCCTAAACTGAACTGAATAACACTATTTTCTCTTTTTGAGCTGCTTTACAGCAGAATTTGTCTCATATTTGAATAAGTTTGTATCACCGATTCTCATATTATCCTCTTTTATTATTTATTTTTTATTATTATGTATTGTATAATGTTCTATAGAAATAAATGTGACTTGATTTCTGAAGAACAAGTCATATGAACTGTAACTTTGGTCCCCATTCACTTTCATTATATTTCGAGTTCCACCGAAGAAAGAAACGACATGAGGCTGAGTAAACAATGGCAATCATTTTAGCACAAACTATCCCTTTAAGTGTTGAATACTGGAGCTTTAAAATGCAGACAGTGAGAGTCAGAATGCTTGTGTACATGCATTGCCCAGAATTTACAGGTTGGAAGGTTTTAGGTTAAAAGTAAAAGCATTCTGTTTGACAAATATCCCTGTTTGAAGGGATATCGGTGTTGTAGAGAAGAAAAGCCACAGATGAGATTCAATCTGCCGTTTTAAGAGGGAAAACGGTGAAGTAAAGGAGGAAACCTCAAGAGCCATGTTTAGTCCAAACAAACTCTTACGCTGGCAGATATGAGCACGACTGTCACCTGTCCCACTGCTGACCTTCACCTTTTACATTATTTACATTATTACAGGAGTTCATAACACTGCCTCAGATCTCAAGCATTGCAATACATACTACAATAGAGAAATATATTTCATTACGAACTTTATGAAAAATTATGAATATTAAAATTCATGTTATAACATTTTATTCAGATTATTATAATTGCTTTAATATATTTATGTAATTCTATTTTAATAATTCATTTTGAAATAATATTTTAACACTAATAATTTATTATTTTATTTATATGAAAACAATCATGGCAATAAGCTGGTCATAAAACCTTCAGATAAGCAGTGAATTGTCTTTCAAAAACACTTTTTTTGGCAAATTGGAAATATCTGTGCACTAATGTGTCCTTAATTTATTTTATGTAGAATGTTTTTAAATAAAAACATTACATAATACAATAAATAGTCAAATCTATTTATCTTTACAAACTTTATTAATAATAAAATGCTAATTTTAATATCTTTACAAATAAAAAGATAATTTTGGAAATTAATATAATTATGTTTATGTACTTATTGTTAAAAATTTATATAAAATATTAATAACAATTACATTTTAAATGAAAATAAAAATAATTTTTAAATAATAAATTAAATTAATAAATTAATTTAAATTTATTGTTTATTTATAAGAAGAAAAAAAGGCAATAAGCTGATCAACAAAAAATTAAAAGATCTGTGCAATAATGTCCTTAATTTTTTTTATAAAAGCATTGCAATACATACTACAATTAATACCAAAAATATCTATCTGCCTTTACAAACTTTATGAAAAATTATTAATATTAAATCTAATGTTAGTTTTAATATTTACCAAATATTATAATTTTTTCATATCAATTTCTATAAATATTTGTATTTATTTCAAATGTTTTAATAAATTTAATAATATATTTCTTTAAATGCCATTTTAATTTGAGACAGTCATATATGTATGATGTATGCTGACATCATGACGGTGTGTATCTCATATCTCAACCCTTCATAGAGTTTGTTGGAGTCAGGGTGGGGTAAACTGGGTCGGGTTGTCTCAAACTGCAGTCAGTCATGATTTCTACAAACAGAATAACTTTGTACTCCCTAATGATGGTTCCACTTGAAATCAACAAATATAGCATTTGAAATATAGAAATACTTAATTGCTTAAGAACCAAAACACACAATGCAGTACAAGCAAAAACACATGAAGATCTTTCCATCATGACAAGCAGAAGCTGGGAACGTTTGGATGGGACTGAAGCAAAATGAAGGGTTCGTTTTCCAGCTCTGGTTGTCAAGGATACAATGATTAAGGAACTGATAATTGGAGGCAGAAATGCAGGCTGTGGGTGAATTATTATGGGATTTCTTCTATTTATTTAGGCTTTTTACCAATCCTCCGAGAATGAAGAAGACCATGAAAAGGCGGCCGAGGGTTGTTTTAGCACAAACATCTCCATAACCCACTGTGGACATGGTTACCATGAGTAAGTACACACACTCCCAGTAGGAAAGCGGTTGGGAATTTTGGAAGTTTTCCCAAGGATCCCCTGAGTTTTCCACCTGAAAACACACCAACAGGCTCAGTATTTCTACTAAAGCTTTATTTTGTCAACATGAAAGCAAAACTGATCCCAAGGAATAGTTCACCCCAAAATTAAATGTGTGCACTCTCAGACGTCAAAGATGTAGATGAATGTGTTTCTTCATCAGATTTGGAGAAATGCAGCATTCCTTCACTTGCTCAGCAATGGATGTGAATGGGTGCCGTCAGAATGAGAGTCTGATAAAAACATCACAATAATCCACACCACTCCAGTCCATCAGTTAACATCTGGAGAAGACAAAAGCTGAAACAAATCCATCACTGAGACGTTTTTAACTAAAACATGAGTCTATAATCCATAATAACACTTCCTCCAGTGTCTGGTTTGAATCAGGAGATAAATCTGAACAGATCAAGCAGCGTTTACAAACCAAAACAGCTCTAAATAAATATATGTGGCTGGATTTTGATGTGAGAGACAACAGAAGATGCACTTTTTCACCACAAGAAGCATTATTATGGATTCTGGATTTTAGCTAAAAACATCTTAATGATGGATTTGTTTCAGCTTTTGTCTTCTCCAGATGTTAACTGATGGACTGGAGTGGTGTGGATTATTGTGATGTTTTTATCAGACTCTCATTCTGACGGCACCCATTCACTGCAGAGCATCCACTGCTGAGACGCTGATGCACATTTCTACAAACCTGATGAAGAAACAATCTTTCATTTTTATTTTTGGTGAACTATTCCTCTTTCTCAATACATGTTTTTGTCTTATTGTGAATGATTCATTAGCGGACATTATTCAAAAGAAGAAAAAGTATGTTTTCGTGATCTTTCATCAAAATGTAGCTTTTCACCATCCAGTTCATTCCTGATGCGATTGACTTACCAAATGTATGAAGCCCGCTGCCGTCAGCCATGTGCTTATAAAGATTGAGCACAAATTCACCAACTTTATGGAGTTGCTATGAAAACAAATTTTAGAAATCAACTCACAACTGATACTCACATGAATCAACATTTTTGAACTAATACTGCACATAAATTTGAGTTCAACCAGAGCATATTTTGGAAAGCCTGCTTAACCTTTCATACAAACAAACATTTTCAAAAGAACAGAAATGACTGGGATGACTAAAGGTTCTTTGTATAATACTGGCCAAGTTTAGTCCAAAAATCATTTCAGATTGTTTTGGCACAGTCTATTCAGTAGATTTCATCTCTCCATTTGAATTAATTGCACTGATATTATTTATTCTGTTGCACAATAAGCTCTCCTGGACATCTGCGCTAAAGCTTTAGACCTAATCTGCAGGGAGATGGACAGATTTCTGACCACAATCTCAAGGATATTCATGCACGACAGGCAGAAATAAAATATTGGCAACAACAAAATTAAATAATAATAATAAAATCTAAAAATAAAATAAAATATTGAAAGAAAAAAAAATCAGTAGAAAAAGGAGAATGTACTGGTAATTTTCCAAGACATTTTAGTAAATGTTCTCATATTAATACAGTACTTTATACTCTATTTATACAGACTTTGAGTGTAAAATAGAATAGAATAGAATAGAATAGAATAGAATAGAATAGAATAGAAGACGAAATTGCAGTTAAACTATTGTCTATTGATGAACATCATTTTTATTCTGTAAAATCATGTTTTGGAAGAAAAAAATCATACACACTTTAAAATAACTACTCTAAAGTTCAAAGTACAAAGCACAATATATGAAATGCAAACGTCCCTAGATGATATAACGTTATCAGATTTATAAAAAAGTATGATTTTCATTTAAGATCAAGGATAACGCAAAAGAACATGCAGGTGAAAAATTATAAACTTTCCACATGAGTGCAGAAATCACATGCTGCACATGAAGGCATTCTTACCTTGTTTTTAAGATATTTAAAAACTGTAATATTTCTGAAAACTGGATCAGCCTCAAGGCTCTTAAGAACCTCAGTCCTGCATGAAAGAGCAGAAGCAAGTAAGAAACACAATTAAGACTCTCATGAAACAACACTGAGCTGCAGAACATCATAACACGCATTAAAACAGAGAATTGAGATCAGCTCGTACCTTTAAAGCGTTCGTCCATGTTTAACAACGACACTGATTTCATCAGCCCGTAAAAACACAGCTAACAATACAAACTAATCCCAGCTACAAAGAATAAAACCTTCAAAATATTGCAGGAAATATCAAAATATCAGTCTTTGAAAGTGCTAGAAGTTGAGAGCGCACCGCTGGACTGAACACATCTGGATGGAGTTTATTTGTCTCTAGACTGACAGAGCGACAGACAGTCTGCTCAACACTCGTGACGTAAAGGCCTAAATTTGAGTGCTGGTTTCAGAAGCATTACTGCAAAAAAAAAAAAAAAACCTCAGAGAGAAAAACATGTGACTTCAGTGAGGTGACCTTGCTTAATATGAACACACACTCACACACACGCAAATGCATGACAGGTTCACACAAATATCATCATACAGCAGAGCGATCAACTCATTCACAACTCAATCATTGATTCTTCATTGCTCAACATCATACAATCCACTTTCCAGAAAAAAGCAGACACTAAACTGGAGCTATGGCTGTGTTCTCAATGCTTGCATTATTTCTGCAGTACAGACAATAGTATGCATACTAGACACAGTATGCATCAAACACCTGCCAACATGTGCAATATACAACAACAAAGCATCCTGCACGAAATATTGCATCCCATAATGCAATGCACTTGACTTTCGCTTGATGCGCAAACAAATGCATGACAGCACGTGAGAAAAAGCTTCTCCCTTTGTCCCTTAGCTTGTGGTTTATTTTTATGCATTTCTAGTGGAATACTGATTATGAATGACCTTAACGAATGATTAAAATGATGTTCAGAGTCTTCCAAAGATAAGCTCATAAGCTATGATTAAACACACATGAGCTTAAAAAAAGACTGGTTCTTGAGATCTGGGACAAAAGGTCACAAAAATGAAAGAAACAAATGCAACAAATTATTTTACATAAATTATTAGTAATAATCATAATTTATTATTATTATTATTTCGATTAATTTATTAACCATGTTCATAGATTCTGTATCAGAAATTAAATTATTACAAATTTTGACAAATCTAGTATTGAATAAATTGAATTAAAATGGTATATTTACATTCTATTGATCATCTCTGATTGTTTTCAAAGTAGAAAAGTTATTTTTAGCATTTTGTTTTGTCCCATGTCTCAAGAATCACTGCCAAATTAAAACTAATCAACTTTCTCCAAACACAAGAGTAAAGCTGCTTAATGCTGCCTCCTTGTTCTTGGACGAGTGGGAAACATCCATCGATCCGTGCAGATTCCAGCATCGGTTCTTACCCCAGTACAAGACGGCATGGAAACATGAGGAGAGCGTGTGCTGAGAGACGTCACGCTCCTCTTTCTCACAGACGGGTGCGTGGAGCATCTTCACACGGTAGCCGTTGTGAAAGAGCTCGCCGCAGGATTTCTTGCGTCTGCGTGTGTTCAGAAGGGCCTCGGTGCGCGTGGCCCCTTCAGGGCTCCGGTACACCAACATCTTAGTCGGGATCATCACGATGACTGATAAAAACGCTCCCAATTTACAGCGTCGAATCAGCAGGAAAGAAGCTCCGTCTCACTCTGAGGAAAGTCATCCGAAGCCCACCGGAAAAAAAACTGCATCCCAATTGTGATCATGTAAGCATGTAGTGAAAGCTTAGAACAAACCCTTTTCATCAGGATATTACAGCATAAGCTCCTTTAGGAATCGTCCTGGGATGCACACGGAGGCCGGCAGAAAGCCTGTTTAACATCGCCAGCAGATCTAGAGCCAGAGCGATTCTACAATCATCAATTATTCAAACTACAGATGCCTGATGTGCCAAGAAACACGGATTATGAGGTTCCAACATCTTCTGAAGATCATCTGAGTGGGTTTGCATGTGCAGAACTCACCGATACAATGAAACGGTGTTTAGAATGTTGCGATGCGGTCGCTAAGCAACCATTCTATAGCTGCCGGCAACATGAAACTAATGTCTTTGATGTTTAACAACGGACGGAATTACTTGTTACCTTTTAAAACTGCCAGGATGAATATGTCCTGGATGCACACACGTACCAACAAAACGACATGAAGTCAATGAAAGCTGAATAATAACTAAAGCTGGATGATGTGACCCCGTGACCTCATGTTCCCTATAGGAGGATTAAAGTCCTTGAAAACAGACGCGGACATGAAGAACATAAGCTGCACTTTGACCGCGACTCAATTCATGAGGCATATGAAGCATTAAAGCAGTCGCATACAGGCCTCTTCCCCAATCAGAATATATTTGCAGTTTTTATGTAGTGTTTTACTGTTTTATTACCAGCAGAGGACAGCGCTTGTGCTATATCACATAAAGGCCTTGTCCAAATCACTCATGCTTGTAAAAGTTTACAAGACAGTATTATGGCATTCAGTGCATCATTTTTTAAAACTGACTAATGTCTAAAAGTCTGGAGTCAGCAAGATTTTTTATGTTCTTCAAATAAGTCTCACCAAGGCTGCATTTATTTGATCAAAAATACAGTAAAAACGGCAAAAATGTGAAATATTATTACAATTTCAAATAACTTTTTTCGATGTGAATATAAATGTAATTGATTTCTGTGATCAAAGCTGTATTTTCAGCATCATTCTTCAGTGTCATGATCCTTCAGAAATCATTCTAATAGCTGATTTGCTGCTCAAGAAACATTTCTGATTATTAGCAATGTTGAAAACACTTCTGCTGATGAATATTTTTGCGGAAACGGTGATACATTTTATTTTTCAGGATTCACAGATTAATAGAAAGTTCAAACGAACAGCATTTATTTGAACTAGAGATCTTTTGGAATCCTCGCTGAATAAACGTCCAGAGAATGCCCCGTTTTTGAACAACTAAGCTTTAAAAACAGACTTTATCAGACATCCTGGAAATCTCCTGAAGTACAAAGTCAATCCACAAACACATGCTCATTTAGAAAATGGGTTTCTACTGCACTCCAACAATTACTCCAAACAATTAAATCACAAATAATCCAGTGAAAGTGCGATTAATTAAACACGCTTCATTAAAAGAATACTGCCGTTCAGATCAGTGAATGGCATCTGCGTCCTGCTTCATTCCCACAGACAATCATTCTGACCTGAATTAGTAAAAACAGTCTGTAATTGCCCAATAGGTAATGAACCTGTCTGTTTCTGAGCAGCTGAATGATTCCTGCTGTACTTAAATAATTATTCAGAGGTTTAGAAGTGACCCGAGTTCCTCATGTCCTCAAAAAACCTCAAAAATGATGCATGAGAACAAACAATCAGTCATTTTAAATAATAGGAGGATTTCTAGAGAACGTCTCTCTAATTCCCAGCATGCCAGAGATCACAAATCCCAGCGAGCTGCTGAATAAAATGATTTGTGTTTACTGACAGATTAAGGCTAATGTGTTTAATGTCCAGCAGGTGGCGGTGCAGACCTTTATCTAATAATATCTGCCTGTGGGTTTTACATTTCTGACACCCTCTGGTCATAATCTGATGAAATAATCAGGTATTAAATAAAGGTAAAGTGTCAGTAATGAGAGAGTGATTTACCCAGCCAGCTCCTGTTCAGATACACAGACACAAACACAGGCGGGACGGTGAAGAAATCCACCACTGAATTCACCTCCAGCCAGAACCATAGCTTATCATTGGCTGCGATGAACTGTGAGGATGCAGAAAAGAAAGACACAACATGTCAGATGATAAATGCGTATAAATAAACCATTATAAATGTTTTTTGGAAATTTAAATAAAGCTTAAATAAAATAAAATATAAATAAAATGCATAAAATACTAAAGTATAAAAAATTACATAAAAATTTAAAAACTTTATAATAAAGTAAAAAATACAAAAGTTGAAGCTGAAGTACTAAAATGACTAAAACTGAAATAAAAACTTATCAAAAGCTGTATAGAAATGTTTTTCTAATATTTAAGTAATAAAAATGGCAAGAAATTTAAATGACTAAAATTAAAACAAAATAGGAACATAAAAGCTCATTCAAAATGTTAAGAAATATATAATAGAATACAATTAATACTAAAATAACACTGAAATAAACTGAATAATTAAAATAATAGATAATTAGATAAAATCTCAATATTAGATGAAAAACCTAAACATAAAAAAGTGAAAATTATAAATACATAATTTGACGTACTAAATTACAAAAACTGAAATAAAAACAAATAAAAACTATACAGAATGGTTTTTCTAATATTTAACTAATAAAAATACATAAAAACACCAAAGCTGAAACTAAAATTAAATATAACAATAATAGCTCATTCAAAATATTAGGCAATTGTATATAATTAATACTAAAAATAACACTAAATAATGAAATAATAAAAAATGTAAAAACGAAATGAGAGAAAATGCCCTAAAACTTAACACTTAAATGAAAATTAAAAATGCGTGAGTTAAACTTAAGTACTAAAATGCGCAAAACTAAATAAAAACAAATCAAAGCTATACAGAAACATTTTGTTCAGCAGATTTTTGAGTTCTCTCTACGTATTTTTGTAGGAGATTCTCAACTTTTTGTTGTATAAACTTAAAACAACAAGTTAAGAAAACTGAAAAATCTGCTGAAGCCGGTTGCCTTAAAATTTTAAGTTGGCTCAACTTGTTTTTTTTTTTTACAGTGTGGTATATGACACTGAAATAAACTGAATGGTAAAGTTTGTAAAGTGCATGTTAAAGGGATAGTTCAGCTTCATTTGGTCCCCATTGGCTTGCATAGTGTTTTTTCCACACTATGTAAGTCAATGGGGACCAGAAACTGAAGACGAACTATCCCTTTAAATAAACTTACACGCAGTCCAAAGTACAAGAGGAAAAACACGTTGAAGGCCATATCGATCTGCAATGTGTAGTCCTTGTCGAAATGCTGACAGGATTCGATGGGTCTGTTTAAACACAGAAAAACAGACCTCGCTTAACTTTAATGAAGGTTCAGTGTAATACAGTGCAGATCATTCCCTCACTGCAAGAACCTGGGATATAATGGGTCTCATGTTATACATTATACATCTTTAACATTTGCATTAAGCATTATTTCATTAAAGCATTTGTCTTGACGTGGCTGCTCGATCAATACATTTAATCTAATTTCATGAAATTATAATGCCGCTCTCATTCGGGCATTAAATGCATCCTATTCCCGTCAGCGAAAGCAATTAACATCATCACAAAGCAGAAAACTATTCAGAAATATTATGAATTATTAACACAATAATATTTTGATTTTGAAGTGTGCTATTATGTGACATACAGTAGGCGTTTTATTATCTCCTGAAGGCAATTATAAGAGTCTTTTTCCATGTAAATATTTACTGCTCATAACTGTTGGCATATGTATGTCATGAATACTCTTTCTTACACCAAATACTGGCAGGTAGATAAGTTAGTGTAAGTTCTGCATCTGAGATGCATTGATTGTCTTTGGTTTCTCGTAACGATGCTCGGGACAGATGGTTTGATTGGGTAATTGGTGACAGGATTAGATGCCTTGTTTTAATGCAGTCGGAGGCAAACAGAGGATGTGATCAGTCTGTGTGAAAAGAGAGATGAAGAGCAAACATCGGCAGAACCAGACCTCAGCTTTCAGCAAACACACAATACAGAGTAACATAACCATTATACAGCACGCTACAATGAACCACGAAAAACTGAAGATGGGTGGATGGATGAAAGAATGGACAGAAGAGTAACTACATTCTGTATTGCATTATTTTAGGACTGTTTAGAATTTTTGTTCTCCGTTATGACTTTATGTTCAAGAAAAGTAAGCAAATTTACCCCCAAAGTCTCATTATTGCAAAGTATCTGGAGTGTGTGTTTTAAAATATAATATACACTCACCTAAAGGATTATTAGGAACACTATACTAATACTGTGTTTGACCCCCTTTCGCCTTCAGAACTGCCTTAATTCTACGTGGCATTGATTCAACAAGGTGCTGAAAGCATTCTTTAGAAATGTTGGCCCATATTGATAGGATAGCATCTTGCAGTTGATGGAGATTTGTGGGATGCACATCCAGGGCACGAAGCTCCCGTTCCACCACATCCCAAAGATGCTCTATTGGGTTGAGATCTGGTGACTGTGGGGGCCATTTTAGTACAGTGAACTCATTGTCATGTTCAAGAAACCAATTTGAAATGATTCGAGCTTTGTGACATGGTGCATTATCCTGCTGGAAGTAGCCATCAGAGGATGGGTACATGGTGGTCATAAAGGGATGGACATGGTCAGAAACAATGCTCAGGTAGGCCGTGGCATTTAAACGATGCCCAATTGGCACTAAGGGGCCTAAAGTGTGCCAAGAAAACATCCCCCACACCATTACACCACCACCACCAGCCTGCACAGTGGTAACAAGGCATGATGGATCCATGTTCTCATTCTGTTTACGCCAAATTCTGACTCTACCATCTGAATGTCTCAACAGAAATCGAGACTCATCAGACCAGGCAACATTTTTCCAGTCTTCAACCGTCCAATTTTGGTGAGCTCGTGCAAATTGTAGCCTCTTTTTCCTATTTGTAGTGGAGATGAGTGGTACCCGGTGGGGTCTTCTGCTGTTGTAGCCCATCCGCCTCAAGGTTGTGCGTGTTGTGGCTTCACAAATGCTTTGCTGCATACCTCGGTTGTAACGAGTGGTTATTTCAGTCAAAGTTGCTCTTCTATCAGCTTGAATCAGTCGGCCCATTCTCCTCTGACCTCTAGCATCAACAAGGCATTTTCGCCCACAGGACTGCCGCATACTGGATGTTTTTCCCTTTTCACACCATTCTTTGTAAACCCTAGAAATGGTTGTGTGTGAAAATCCCAGTAACTGAGCAGATTGTGAAATACTCAGACCGGCCCGTCTGGCACCAACAACCATGCCACGCTCAAAATTGCTTAAATCACCTTTCTTTCCCATTCTGACATTCAGTTTGGAGTTCAGGAGATTGTCTTGACCAGGACCACACCCCTAAATGCATTGAAGCAACTGCCATGTGATTGGTTGATTAGATAATTGCATTAATGAGAAATTGAACAGGTGTTCCTAATAATCCTTTAGGTGAGTGTATAATTCTATATATAAATACTATAATACAGGATTTCTTTATTGAAAATACAGAA